>NC_045775.1:9197500-9390000 GCF_008692025.1 Phocoena sinus
CATCACCTTAACTTTGACAAGTTACTTCACCTTCTGCCCCATTGCCTCGTCATAACGAGAGGACTTTGCTCCTGAAATTAAGTGAATTAACGGCAGTGAACCTGATGCTGGGTGCACAGCACGAGATCCCTCTGCTGTCCTTGGCCTCTTCTGCACGTGCTGTCTGCCCCTCTGGGTGACCCGGGGCCAGTCTGCTGACTCAGGACGTAAAGAGCCCTTTAAGCTGGTGCATCCTGGGGCTGCAGCGGGGCCACCTGAAGAAAGCTCCAGGGGCAGGGCTTGTGCCTACAGCAGTCCCCGTTTGCCAGCTGGATTTCTCCTTCCCTTGCCACCCCTCACCCCAGCTCCCTGCCCCCAACCACAGTTCAGTGTTGACATTTCTTTGCCCAGAAATACCCCATGTGAAAGAGAAGACGGCTTCTGTACATGTTTCTTCTTTGGTTTGGAGATCATTATCTCTTGACGTCACGGGTCTCTTTTCCTCTGCTTTGTGGAAGCCGATCAGTGCTGTGTCTGCCACAGGGGACTCTTCCGAGGAACCCAGCGGCCTGGGGCTTTCGGTAGAACAAAAGTCCTCTGCCCAGGCGCCAGAGGACCTGCACCTCCCTGCGGGGTGAAGGCCTCTTCCCTCCCACACCAACCCAGGTCAGTGCTCTCTTTCCCAGGTGTTAGTATCTATATGGGTCCTCCCTTTAGATCTTCCAGGTTTTTCTCACCTCTCTTGGGGCTCAGTATCTAACAAAGTACAGAGGGCAGGCACTGGATCCCTGGAGACCAGACTCTGCTTTCTTTCATTAATGGTGATTTATGTTAAGTTGTAGGCTCACTGGGTTTTAGGGAAACACCTTGCCTTTTTGCTTTGAAGGAGCCAGAACTCCTGGGATTCTCTTCTTCATGTTGACCACTTTGATGTATATCAGGCCCATCCTTAGGGAAAGCTCCTCTCCCCAGATCCTTTTTCTCAGGATGTGTCGGTGACACCCTCCGGTAGCGCCCACACTTGCCTCCGTCATAGCTTGTCTCCCGCTCTGTTGTTTTTGTCTGTGTGCATCTCCAGACTGTCCTCATCTCCTGCTGGCCTGGGAGTTCCTCGGGGTCAGAGGCTGTCCAATGCGCACTGTTCCGGAACGTGGTGGGCCCTGAATGACTGAAAATGCCTTTTACTGAGTAGGAGCCTCTCAGGTTGGATTCTAATGACAGAGCGAGGGGGGCAGGGAACGTATTGATCTAATGGTCGTCTCGGTCATGGCCCAGATGGGAGCCCAGAATGACTAAAACTTAGGATCTCCCACCTAGACACCGTTTTTCAAGAGAACTGTTTACAGAGCTCCACATCAAGTAACAAATCATTCCCATTTTGATTTACTGATTTATGCAAAAGTGACATTTATCTAAGATACCATTATCCATGTCTGCGGTGGGTGTCATTTTATTTACGAAGGGCTTCAGGTCACAGTTAGAGGGGAGGGCTTCCTCAAGGTTCTGTGCTTAGAAATACACTAAATAGTGGAAACCCAAAAGGATTTCTGGCTGGGCTCTTTACTATTGGGGCTTAATAAATTAGCTCATGGGCTCGACTGGGACCCCTCAGGCAAATGGAGCAGAGGGCACAGCAGTGAGATTTTTGATTCCTGCACTTGACAATTTGACCTCGGCCTGCCTTCTCTGACATGGGTTGGAGATAATAAACTTAGGGTATCCAGCACAGAGCCTGGTGCACTGCAGGGACTTAAAGAGATACCTGTCAAGAATTTAATCCCAAATCTGTCACACTGAAGTTTAAGCTAATACTTGAGATGAATAAAAACAGCACTAAATTAAAAAAAAAAAAAAAGATACCTGTCGTGACTGCTGTCCGTCATCCTCTATGGCTGTGAGCCTCATACCCCAGCAACCTGTAGGTTCATTTATTTGTTCACCAGATATTTATGGAGCACTTGGTATGTGCCTGGCACTGTTCTAGGTGCTGGAGATACTGCAGTGCCAAATGAGACAGAAGCCCCGCTCTCACGGGACTTACATGTTAGTGAAATAATATCTAGGGTCCACCATGTACCAGGCCCTGTTCTAACTACAACACTGAAATGAATTTCATCTGAATTAATTACTATATTTCAGTTAAGCCATTTAAACCCAATAAGTGAGTTCTGCTATGGTTATCACCATTTTACAGATGAGGAAATTGAGGCTCAGGGTCGTACAGCCAGTCAGCACAGACCTGGGGGTTGTACCCAGGAGACCTGGCTCCCAAGGTTAGGCCCTCAAATGCCACGTTAGCTGCAGAAATAGATAACACACAAAATACACCCTTGTGCTCAACCCGTAGAAGGAATTTTCGTACACAATTAGGCGACAAGTGAACAGCACGAGGACCTGGCCGGCTGGAGTCTAAGTAAAGCTCAGGACTCGGTTTTCTCTGAGCAGTCTTGGCAGACATAGACTCGGCCACCAGTTAACTAACCCCTCGGGCAGTCCTAATACGTCCTGTTGTTCCACTTTGTGGAGTGGGTTTGGTTTCCTCTGCAGAGCTATAAGCTGTGGTCCATTTATTATTTGGACCCTCATGCCTAGCACAGGACTTAGCATTATAAGTGCTGGTGAATGTATGACATTTGACTCAATGGGGGGATGAATAGCCCCATATACCCTGGAGGCCTAAATATTATAAGAAAAAATCCCCTAAATATACTGCTGGAAGAAGACAGTGGATGGAAACACATTTTAAACGTCCTTTATCCAGCCCTCGTGGGAATTTCTCTAAACCATGCACAGAATCCAGTCTATTTGAAATTTCTTTGGATTCTAGACATTGCAGTTCTCGAGCAGTCACGCCAAGATGCCCTGAGCTCTAGACAGCAGGTTAGAGCTCGGGGCGTCTCACAGACACGAGAATCACACTGTCTTGCAAACGTTCATTGAGCACCTGTTATGCACTACTTGCTGTGCTAGGTATTGGGGATACAAGACTCAATACCAGAGTCCTCCCCTAATGGAAGACACAGTGCAATGGTTATTTTTAACACCATGTCAGAGAGGAAGGGTGTGCGTTAGAGAGCTGTCAGCGAGCAGGAAGAGGATATTCCGACAATGGAGTGGGGTGTAGAGAAGGATTATGTCAGGGAGGAGATGGGCTCCTTCACAGGGCTGTTCCGAGTGATGGAGGAGGGAAGGGGAGGGGTCCCGAAAGTGCCAGGAGTAGGTGGGGAGGGACTGCTGGGGAAGGGTACTCTGGGGCGGGGTGGGGGCAGAGATGAGGCTGAAGAGGTCTAGGGCCTTGGCTTCGTGCGTGGGACCTTGAACTTGATCTGAAATTCAGGAGGAGGCATTGAAGTTGTTTTCTAGTCAGGGCTGGGCGGGGTCATGTTGTGATTCCAGAAGTGTGTGTGGAGGATGGACTGTGGATGGGCATCCCCTTCAGGATGCTGAACCAGGACTCAGGCAGTGGGGGGGGCAGGGATTTAAATCCAGCCCTTTTATCTTTGCAGCTAAAGAAATCAGGAGGGGAACGTCCTTCCCCAAAGTCCTATAACGTGTTAGTGACACGACCAAGAGCAGAACCCGGTTTTCTGACTCCCTGAACTTGTTCTGTCTCTGCTCAGGCCACCTGGGGAAGCCCCAGTTTAGGACCCTGCCAAGGGAAGCATCCCCGTCCGGCCCAGTGTGTGGACCAGCCGCTCACAGCACTGCTGGGGGTGGCGGGGCTGGAGGGACTGGCCTGAGCCCTGCCCTCACCCCACCAGTGGGGCATGGATAGGAATGTTCTGGGCCCCAGATCAACCGAAACAGCACCTCAGGATGTGCCTGCCTCTTCCTGGAAGAAACTGGCCTGGTGGCCCCTTGGGGCAGCGCTGTCCAGCATGGAGCAGGGATGATTGCCGGGGAAGCTTTCCTGAGAGGCTCAGTCGACTGATCTGGGGTCGGGGGATCCTCGGGGACCCAGGTCTCAATGCAGGGGAGCGAGCGGTGGATGGAGTATCTTGAGGAGTCCGCGCTGCGTCTCCTCCCTTGGATGTCCTGGCTGTTCCTATAACGACGGCAGGCAGGCTGCATGGGGAGCGGGGGCGGGGTATGGCTTCCCCAATCCCACCACGGCCCTGATGAGTCGGACGCGAACGTGCGTCTGCACGCCAGCTACACAGGCTTTTACATCCTGGCTGGGCGGCCGGTGCCGTGGAAACACCTGGGTGCTTGAGTCCGCTTGGGTTTCTCCTCCCAACTGTGCTGTTTCCCAGCAAGTGACTTCATCTTTCCAAGCTGCAGATTTCTCTGAATCAAAGCGGTGCGGGAACCACCACGTCCCAGATTGTGGGGTGGTGTTGTAGGGCAGTCAAAGGATATACTGCCTCCTAGAACTTACCAGCCCTCCCTAGGTCCCCCTCCCCTTAGACTTCTCCCCCCCACCCCCACCCCCGAGTGGTTCCCTTACTGGCTTACCTGCTGCTCTCTTGCTAATTTGTGAGCAGCTTGATCTAAGTGCTAGGTCTGTTCAGTGAATCTCCGGGAGCTGGCGCATCGGTGGCTCTCAGAGGTGACTGCTGGAAAGATCTATACACACAAGAAACAGAGGCTCAAGGGAGTAGTGATTTATTGGGCAGTTTAGCGACCTGGGGAGTCCCAGTGGTGGCTGCCAGGCTAGCAAAATGCAGCCCATGGTGCTCAGAGGTCTTCCTTGAGCCCCCCCCAGCAGTAGCCCCAGCTGGGACCCTTGCTTGACAACTGGACCGGCAGCCAAGGGTGGCTTTGCAGTAGCGGCTGTGGCGGACTGCGGCTGACCTTTCTCCCTCGACCCTTTGCCTGCTTGGACCCACCCCACGGAACGGCCTTCAGTGACTTCCGGACTTCCTGCCCAGGCCAAGCCCACTTGGTCTGGCTGAACTCCCAGCCTGGCCCCTCCCTGGCTGACCCTGTCCTGATCTCTTCCTGCTGAGAGCCCAGGGTGGGTTTTCAGGTTTAAAAGCAAAGGATGATTTGCTTGTGTGTATACCTTTTTTCTATTTTGGATAGAAGCACTGAACATGGAAATCCAGGCTCTGTCACTCACTTTCCAGGTGGCCTTGGACAAGTCACATCTGCTTTCTGTACCCCAGTTTCTTCATCTAGTAAACGGGCAGGTCCAGCTACCACCATCCACCTCATAAATTATAGCACTTAGATCATGTATGTGATGGTTTTGTAGGTGCTCTGGTGCTGAAGAAACCCGGGGCCATATTTGTCTCCATAAACCCAGGGTCTCCCTTAAGAAGTTTCTCTGTCTTGGACACCAAGTAAATCTGTGATGTTGGTGCCAGCGTGTCTTTTGGAGAAGACACTGGCATTAGAATCCTCCTGACGTGGATTAGAGCTCAGTTCTTTCAGTTACTCTATGTATGACCTAAAACATTTCATTCTCTGTGCCTCACTTTCCTTATTTTTTAGGAAGTGGCACATATAATATTTGCCTTTCAGTTTTGTCATGAGAAATAAGATAACGTAGACTGAAAAAAATCCCAGCATTTTATAGTTGTTTAATTCGTGGTTTCCTGTTGTTGTTACTACAATTATTATATCAATATCAGGATGTTATAGAGGAAGGGTTGCAGTCCCTATAGCTTAAGAGTTAAAGGAAAGGTAAAACCGGGAAATCTGAAGGTAGAAGAGCTCTTTTCAGGCCATGTACCATTGGTTCTCATTTTACAGAAGGGAAACTGAGGCTGAGGTCGATTTCGTGACCCACAGGGAGCCACTCAAGCCTCTGCTGAGAGTGGGCAGGACATCAGGTCGGGGCTTTCAAGGCGGGTGCGGATGCTCTGTGCAGGTGGGGAGTGGAACTGCATCCTGCTGGTTCTGGCTTCCTAACCTGGCTCAGGATCCGAGAACAGGAGGCCTGGCACTGGGCTGGGCCTGCACCTGGGACACAGGCGGCCCCCGTGTAAGCCTTGTTCATTCAGAGGTTGAAAGCAAAGCAGGCTGTTCCCCGCCTGTGCCAGGGACAGGTTGCAGAATGCACGCAGGGATGCAGCTTGCAGGCCAAATCAACCCTGCCTGGGGCTCATGGCTCAGGGCTCTCTCCTCCAAGAAGCAGCAGGAGATAACCACTGTCATTTACAGCTCTTTGGCCACACAAATCTCCACCATCCTCCCTTGTCACTTTCAGGAGTCTCTATTCTTCACGTACCATCTCTGGTCTCATCACCTCCATGAAGCCCATCCTGATTACCTTAGTCAGTACTGAATAATGTGAGCAGGAGTGAGCTGGGCACATATTTGGGGGAAGAACAGTCTAAGCAAGGGGAAAAAAAAAAAAACAAAAAACAAGTGCAAAGGGCCCAGGAAGGTACCGGGGCACAGAATTCATGTCCATTTCAATCTTCCTGAGGCTCGTACATCTGTCTTCCCCTCTAGGCTTTGGGGCTGAAGGTAGGTTCCTTATCGTAATAAGAAGGTTAGTTAGTTTCCACCACTTTTTGCCGACTTACTCTGCTACGCTCCTTGATAGATGCTGTACTTGCATTGTTTCATTTAATCTTCACAAAAACCGAGATGATGGGTGTGACTTGTCCTGTCTGTGTCTCCCGTGACTAGTTTATTTGAATGACTAGGGCCATCTGATGCTCCCGTTGATTTTTATGAAAATCGATTTCTCTGCCTGGAAATTCCTAATCCCCAGACTGATCAGGAACCCTCAGAAGCTGGAAGACTGTTCATTCATTTCCTCTCACTCTGGCGGGCGCAGGCGCTCCGCCGGGCACTCCCTGCAACACTCCTGAGAGGAGAGGGCGAGCCCCCCCCATCCCCGGGGGTAAGATGAGCCCCAGAGACCTTCTGAAGGGCCCTGCAGTTGTGTGGCACGTCTGTGGGGACCGGAACTGGAACTCCAGCCGGGCTCGGCCCGCGACCTATGGGCACCCCGGAAGGTCCTTATTTAAAGACGTAATCCAGGCTTCTTGCCTCGACCCTTGCCTGGGAGTGATGTAAACAAGTTCAGGATGTTCCCAGAGAGGCAAGGTCAGAAGAATGCCTGGGGCGCCGCATTTCCTCCCCGTCCTTTTTTAGGCTTCTCTCAGCCCACCCCGGGGGGACGCCTGCACGCCTGCGCAGAAGAAGCCGGCTCCCTGACCCTGGGGCGCATGCGTGCTGCGCCTCGTGAGGGGGCGACTTCGCAGCCCCGCCAGCCTGGGTTGCGTTCCTCCTCCCGGAGCTGCGGCGGCGCGGGTCTGGCATCAGCTCCCCGCCCGGAGAAAGGCGAGCGCTCAGCCGCTAACTAGTCTTCCCCACAAACGAGCTGACCTATCCTCTCTATTAGACTCGGTGTCCCCGTAAAGGAATAATAATTCTTGCCTTGAAAGTTGATTTTATACATCTTAAAAGAGAAAATATATGTAGATACCTACGCATGCTTAAATGCAGAGACGGTGTTTGATATCTGGCACTTACTAATTGTCAGAGGCAGCATTTGAACCCGGGCCTCTGACCTCAAGACTTGGAACTGGCCTGGCTTCTGTGTGGCTGTGTCGCTACCGGCCGCACCGAACGCCCTGTGACCACAGATCCGGATGCTCCCAGCCGGAGGCTCGGCCTCTGAAGGGAGGAGGACGCAGGGGCCGACGGATCAGCTTAGGGGCAGCGGAGGTCAGTGGCGCATGGAGTGCTTTTTGATTAATTAATTTTTTTACCGCCCTCAGATTCCTTAGGTATTTGCATAGCTCCTGAGTACTCGTCTTGAGTTTGGGGAGGAGAGAGGTGAACTCGGGGAGGGTGTTAATTGATAAGAGGGAGACCTTAACCGTTTTCGAAGGCCCTTGTCCATGATCCGGAGGGGGGTTCCGGAAGAGCGGTGAGGATGAAAGTGGGGTCCCTGCTGCCCATGGGAGGGAGGGGGTGGGGTTAACGGGGTGAAGGAGAAAGTCGGAATCTAGGGGTGTGACCCGGAAGGAGATAGGAATGTAAAAAGGGCTTTAGAATCGGCTTATAGCGAAGAGCTTGAGGTGGGGAAGCCCGTCCCCTGAAAGGTCCTGGACGCCACATCTCCCTCCTGCCCTCACCCTGCCAGGCACCTGAGGTGTTGTAATTTACAAAGCCCGCCCCCCGTAGAGCCTTCACCTGGCCTCCACTTAGTCCTGGGAAGGTGTAACTCCTTTACCCGGAGCAGGGGCCGTTGTTCCTTTCAAGGTGAGCGCCCGGGCGCTCCCGGGGCTCAGCAGCGTGACTGTCCCGTTTACTCTTTGATCGAGGGATTGAGTGTCTACTGTGTGCCGGCTACTAGTCTAGGGGCCGGAGATACCGCAGGGAACACAGGTGGTTTTCTCCACGTTCAAAGTGACCTTAGCCACGTGCCCGGGAGCCCCTGGAGGTGGGGAATGAGGTGAGGACCCTGAAGCGGCCACTGGCATCATAATACAGAGTATCAATGCAGAACCGTGGACGTGTAAGTGCGTAGTATTCCCGGCGGTGATGAGGGGATGCGGGATTCTGGGATGGGGCGCTACTTTGTATAGAAGGGTCAGGCAAGGTCTCTTTAATCAAGTGCATTTATTTGACCAGAGACCTGAAAACACTGAGCGGTGCATGTATCTGGAAGAAGAGCATTCCGGGCAGGGGCCTGGGTGGGGTGGGGAGGACCGTGTGCAGAGGCCCCAGGAAGGACTGGGCTTGGTCGGCGTATGTGAGGACCGGTGCAGGGTCTGGAAGGGGGGGTGCGGTGGGGGGCGTGTGGGTGAAGATGGTCGTCCCCGCTTGGACGAGCTGAGACAGCGGCGGAGGGTTTCGGCGGACACACCTGGCTCCAAACACGAATCTTCTGCTTCCAAGTCTCATTCCACCAGACGATAGCCCCTCGTCACACAGATGCGACGGCTTATTATCGTTATTTGCCCTGCAATAATTCTTCCCATAGCTGCTCTGCTGTCAACACGGTGAACCTGGAGGTGAGGGAGCCTGGCTGGTCCCAAAGCTGGGCAGGAGCTGCTGCTGGTGACGGGGGGACGGGGAAGCTGCAGAGAACCCACTGTGGCCTGCGGTTTGCGGCCCTTCCCCTCTGCCCTGTGGGTTTCACTGACTCACCTCCAGTTTCTGAACATCTGGTGAGGCTGGTGTGAGTCAGCTCCACCTGCCACCTTAGATTAGAAAAAGGAAAAGGAAGAAGAGATTTGTTTCTAATCCGCTCAATTCCAGATTAGCCCACCTAGACCCTTCCTACTTGTACAGATCATCACTAAAGGGGGAGGAGAAGGGCATGTGCACTCCAGATTCTAATCGAATATGGGTGAGCAGATAAAGAAGGTGTGTTGCTATATATGACAGAAGCCCAGAATGTTAAAACTGGCAGAGGCTTTAAGACTGTCTTGTCCAGATGGATGCACGACTGTGTGCATGTACTTAATGCCACTGAACTGTACACTTAAGAATGGTTAAGATGGTAAATTGTATCTTATGTATATTTCACCACAAGCAAAAAAATAAAATTAAAAAAAAAAGAAGACTGCCTTGTTCAGTACTCTGCTTTAAGGCTGAGAACAGAGAGGTTTAATGACTCACCCACAGCCACACAGCAGATGAGAGATGTAGTATGGCCTGGAATCTGCTCTCCTACCTCCTAGCCCAGCACCTTTTCCAGTGACCACAACTATTTCTTGCTCATTGATGGAAATTAGGACCAGGAAGTAGTCACCCTTTGGTCTTGGAAATTCCTGTAATCCAAATATAGGATCTTAGAATCAGCCCAGGGTTTCATCAGACCTTTTGCTCTAGAGAGCTCCGAGCAGTTCTCCTTGGAATAACTTGAGCCTCGCCTCCCTTCAGTGGCTCTTAGGGGAGCTGTGGTGACTGCCTGGAAAGGCTAAGACCTGCAGTTGGAGAAAGAAAGAGAAGTAGCAGTGGATGGACCTGAGTCACGGGCTCTGATTTAGGAATAAAGCCTTATTGTGGTTTCTCCGAGCAGTTTCCTATTCTCGGCTCATCTGAGCCTCCTGACACCTCAGGGCAGCAGGGTAGATGCTTTGATGGGCCCTTTTGAGATGAAGGAACCAGCTGATAGGAATGATACTGACCTTGTAGGATCTCATTGGCACTATCCATGCGGTCCCAACCCCTAACTCTAGCCCCTCTTCCCCGTCCCATGTCCCCTTCGTGGCAGACCGTCATCAGTGTGAGGGAATGGGATTAACTGAGTTTACAGGGACTTGGCAGTGGAGGTGTTCTGGCCAGGAGAGTGAGAGGAGGGTGTCAGTTTTAAGCACTGAAAGGTTAATAATGCCTAACTTTCCACTCAGAGAACAGCAGGGCAGGGACACAGGAATTCTTGGGAGGCCCCTGGGCTAAGGAAGGGATGCTAGGCTAGGAGCTTGGGGGCACTGAACACATACTTATTTTGTACTTGGTGATGATATCAAGTCCTTCTGCATAAAGGTGAGAGGTCGGTTCCAGGGACTCAGAGTTTAATGCAGGATTTCTCCACCTCCGTTCTTCCCCATCGTACCCAGGAGAGTCCTGTATCCATCAGCGAGCTCAGTGGTCCTTAACTGGTGGGGGAAGATTCACACACACACCCATGTACCCATGTGAGACAGAATCACATATGTGCTGGCGCAAGTGGACTATCTAACCTGAGTCACATATGTACCAGGTCAAGGACCAGACCCTAGGAGTGTGATGGGCAGGACAGGAGGCAACTTCAACAGGAAATCTTGGAAAGAAGATGAGGATGTTGGCTTTGGAAGGACTAGGTAATGGGATGCACTCCTGATTGAATGTTGCCTGGCTCTGCCTGTGTCCTAAGAGATGCAGCTTGGTGCAGTGGAAGGAGCATTCAGGTTGACTTAGGAATATGTGAGGTCAAGTTTTCTCTATTTCCCAACTAGAAGGCTCTGGGCAAGTTACTCAAACTGTCTGAGCTTCCATGTTCTTTTCTGTAACATGGGGTAATAAAATCCTTTACGTCCGAGTAAAGGGCTGTTGCGAAGCCAAAATGCCGTTGAGTGAAAAGTCCTGCTCCTATGTTGCATCATGTTCGCCACAGGTTTGCCAGAAGCTGTGGACAGAGCTTCTGTGAGCTTCCCAGCTGGTTGGATCTGAGTTCAAATCTTGTGTCTCCCCATCATGACCCAGGTGTGACTTTGAGAGTATGACTTAATCTTCTTCTTCCTCGTCACTAAGATGGGGCGATAATAGTGCTGTTTGTGGTTTGTTTACTTGCTGAACTTTGCAATCCTCCAGTAGATCATAAGTTTCATGCAGAGTCTTTGCCTCCTGGGTCCCCAGCCCTGGAATAGGGTCTGGCACGTAGAAGGTGCTCAGTAGGTAACGTTTGGCTGGGCCAATGAATGAATGGTCATCGGAAACATGAGATGTAATGATGGGATTCGTGGGTCTCAGAGCACCCTTATGAGCTCACGTTTTCCTTCGTTTCTTGCAGGACTCGGGTCAAGCTGGAAAGCCTGGAAGATGCCTACATTCTGCGGGGAGATGATGACTCCCTCTCCGACAAGCACGGCTGCCCAGCGTACGTCAGCCCAGAGATCTTGAACACCAATGGCAGCTACTCGGGCAAAGCAGCTGATGTGTGGAGCCTGGGAGTGATGCTCTACACCATGTTGGTTGGGCGGTACCCTTTCCATGACATTGAGCCCAGTTCCCTCTTCAGCAAGATCCGGCGTGGCCAGTTCAACATTCCAGAGACTCTGTCGCCCAAGGCCAAGTGCCTCATCCGAAGCATTCTGCGGCGGGAGCCCTCAGAGCGGCTGACCTCGCAGGAAATTCTGGACCATCCTTGGTTTTCTACAGATTTTAGCGTCTCGAATTCAGGATATGGTGCTAAGGAAGTGTCTGATCAGCTGGTGCCGGATGTCAACATGGAAGAGAACTTGGACCCTTTCTTTAACTGAGCTCACGCCCCACAGTGACTTAGCAGGTACCAGGAGCAAGAGAGGGCAGTGGAGAGGACTTCTTCCGGGGAACACGTATCGCCTGGTTTGGTAGCAAGAAAGACACTGACACTCACAGGCTTCTTGGTTCAAAGAAGGAAAACCGTCAAGGAGCTGACTGAACATGTAGCATGGGGACCAGAGATGCGGGATGGGGGCGGCCTCCGGGGTCCTGTCGGATGGGCGGGAGCCCCCTGGAGCTTCTCTTGCCTAATGGAGCCCCCCGGAGACTACCCCTGTCAGTTAGGCTGCTTCCGCCTACCCCACTTTCCATTTTGTTCCAAAATATTTGCAGATCCTGATAGAATCAAAACTCTCTGCCTCAAACATACATCTTGGCATCGCACTGTTAGCATTTAACTTCTTGTCATGATTCAGGGAAGGTACCAGTGGCCAAGGGTTTTTTTTTTTTTTTTTTTTTTCATTTTTAAACAAGCCAACCACCTATCTGATAATTCACGGGGTTCGTTTAAAAAAAATTCGGTGCACACAGACTGACATGAAACCTGGGTGCTAAAACTGAAAGAAAATAAAAATCCATTTTGTGTCTTTTAATTGCGTTCTTCAACTCATTTCTTCTAAATAAACATTGAATATCCTGATCAGGAAATGACATGTTAATACTTTGCTCCCTGAAGTGGGAAAAAAAAAAAAAAATCTCTCCTTTAACCCACTATTCTGTTTTGTGTCAATTGGTTTATGGCAGGAAGCTATTAGAAGTCAAACTTCCAGATGCATTACGGCTATCATAGTTTAAAGAAAGAAGAAAGAAAGGAAGACGAAAGGAAAAGAGAAGTTCAACTCCTTTTTTTTTTTTTTGCTGAATGATGAGGGCTGCGTTACAGGCATGCCTCTTTCCTGAGATGATAGTGTTAGTCTGAGATCCTGGGTGCTCTCGGAGTCTGAAGCTCTTGTAACACTCTGATCTCAACTAAACATTTTGTCTTTGTTTTATCGGCAACTAGTGAAACGAAGCAGGTTGTCCCACACGTATAAAATACAGAGCAGCTATTGAGTTTTCTTTACGGAGTATGATCTTTTTTGGCTTGGAAGCCCCTCTGGTTAGGACAAAAAACCTCAGTCGAGACAAGCGGGAAGGAAAATAAGCTGAAAGCTGGGATGATATAAATAAAACAAGCTCTCTATCCCCATACGCACCTTTGTATTTTCAAGAACTCTTCTATTTATTAAGGAAAATGTCACATTGTGATGTATTAAGCCAGTACTTCAATTACGGGTTAACTTGGGTAACATGTTACATGCTGTAGTTAACATTTATATATATTTTTTTCTCTGAGTATTTCTGTCCCTGAAATAACCTTTTATTTGGCTTTTCTAGATAGCTTTATTTGATTTCGAGTGGCAAAATTTTTTTTTTTTTATGGCTTTTCTATTGCTGTATGATACGGAACTCTTTGGGCATCAATATTTGTGTTTCCAGTACCTCAGTTATTTGGATTTTACTGCCTGTATACGTTTTGTGAAATGGTCATGTTTTTGGGTAGGTGACCCGTGGACTCTAGTATGTAAATGTTACTTGAATCTGTGCTTCATTATAGTATGTGGCATGTATGTTCAGACCTTGGATGCTTTATTCCTACTTAGCAGGATACCGGCCTCACGTTCCCAGGAGGGCGGCTTATCCGTTCATTGTTGGGAGACAAGGAGGCCATGGATTTGCTCTTGATTCTATTTTGGTAATGGAAGATAAAAAGGAGAGAGGGTTTTTTACATCCTGAAGATGGGGCTGAGTCAAGAAGGACCTATTTTTCTTCCCTCTCCCTTATTTTTTAAGTCCCCTGTAGGAGGAAAGATTGGTGACATGCATGGTGGGAATCTATGGCCTCTGGTGCTTTGTCCTGTATTTGGTTTCATGTTTTTGTCCTAATCTCTTCAATCAATAAACTTGTGCGTATTTAACTAAACCCCTGGGGTCTGGAAAATGATGATTTTCTGCTATTTGGGGTTTGAGACCACCTCACAACAGCCAGGAACTCATCTGTTCTCTTAGGTTGCCACTTTTTTATGAGGGAACCACTATTATTATTTATACAAAGCAAAACTACCTTTCTGTCGTGTTTGGGCATATGCTGGCCAAATTAGACGTAATATCTCACTGAATTCACACTTTCAGAGGTGTGAATTATGTTCCTATTACAGATTAGGAAATCAGCCCAGAAAGTTGTATAACTTGCCTGATGTGAAACCACCTTTAGGTGAGTGAAGAATGAACCCCAGGTCCATTGAATCCCAAGCTGGTTACTCTTTCTAAGATTTTAAAGCCCAGAGTTTCTCAGGGCGAGTGTAATAATAGCTCTGGAGTAGAAAGGCTTACCTGGGACTCAATGCAGTATCCCACATGATTCCCCAGAGAAAGCATGTGCTGCAAACCTGACTGGAAATCTCCAAGGTGGAGACCACCCAGCTCCCAGAAACAAATGTCCGCCCAGCATCCCGTCTCTCAGTCAGAGATCCAGGGAGTATCAGAGCTAGGTGGGCTCTGTCAGCAATCCCATCTACCGTACACCTCGTTTAAGAGACGTACCTCCAGCCCAGAGAGGGTCAATTCAATCCTGAAACGTTCAGTACGTGCGTACTCTGTCATTTCAATGCAGGTTGGGGAAACAGACATGGAAACAGACAAAGACAGTGGTGGGTAAACACAGGTTCATGGCAGCCCATAGATGAGTGCCCCACCTGTCTAAATCGGTCAGGTGGTATCCTGGAAGGGGTGGCCGCTGAATCAGTCCAGAAAGAAAAGGCTTTGGGTAATAAAGGAAGAGAAACAGCAGTCCTCTAAGCTGAGGGAACTGTGAGAGAAAAGAATCTAAGACTTGCCCGAGTAAATGTCCCTCAGTGCCAAGCTGTGGATGGCGCTCATCAAAGTCCTTGCAAAGCAGTGCGTTTGTGGCATTTGGGAGGACATGGCTGAAGCGGAGGATTTCTAATCAACTGCACCCATCTTCTAAATTCACAGAGTGCTTATCATCCAGTGACATCACCTCTGTATCCCCAGCAGCACCAGACCCCATGCCTGGCTCATGGGGGGCATTCAGTAAACAACTGTTCATTGATGTTTAATTTGTGCTGGGGGCTCTATATACTGCTAAATTTCCTTCCAACCCTTCTAAGGGGTGCATCATTAGAAAACAGGCTTTGCAAGGACGGAAGCCCTCCGGTAGTGACTTTTGCTAGGGCACAGATAGGCTGATCCAATTTCTTTGCTCTTTCACTGTCTGTGATTAAGCAGAAGTGGGCCTACTGCCTAATGAGTGCCTGTTTGAATTGTATTCTGTCAAACCTTCCCATGTGTGGTTACTGCGGGGAAGGAGTTGCTGACACACACTTCCAGCTTCTATATGAAAGCTTGCACCTTGGTGGGGACCCAGAATCAGCAAGCTCCCTTTTTCTTAATGTCTCAAGGCTTAGCCAGAAGAAATCTTTGATTCGATCATACCTTTGGGGATGAGTACTTCACCCCATTGCTCCTTAATCCGGTCCTGGGGCAGGGCCAGGGGCCTGGGCCACTGGGAGTGAAGGCGGGGGCTGGGAAGGTAGAGGACCCGTGCTCTGAATCCTCATACTCATATTAGCCGTGACCAGGCAAATCATCACATTTTTATTAGGACCAAGGGTGTTGTGAGGATTAACTGAGATGAGGTAGGGCATGTCAAAGGCTTAGTCCTGAGCCAGGCTGACATGGTGAGTGTTGGTAATAGCAGCTGAGGGCATAATAGGGCAGAGCTCTTACAACTGGGGAATGGCCCTGGAGTTGAGAATTTATCAAGTGCCGTCAAGGAGAGTGCCACCGAGACCTGTCCCCTGCCACAGCCAAAGCAGCTCCACTTTTACACGTGTGTAGTTCAAATGTAGACATATAAGGAGGAAGACGAAGGTTCGGCCGCTAGGTATGCTTGAAAATGATTGATCAAGTCTAACTCCTGATTAAGAGTTGACAAAGCAGCTTTGATAAAGCAACCAAGGTCCAGAGAAGTCAAGGGCATTACCAGAGGCCACCCCAAGACTAAGTAATGGACCCTGACCTGGAGGACGAAGGTGCACGAGCTCTGTCGGTGGGTTGTGCCTTACAAACCTCAGGGGATTTGTTATTCACCCATCTCCTCTTACTTTGATCTTAGGTCCTTCCCAGTGGCCTTTTTCCCTGACTCAGTCCGTTCTCCTCTGTGACTAACCCAGTGAACAATATTTAATGGGTATCAGATGATCATCAGAAATAATTATGGATTATATATATATCAACATATCAAATGTCTAAGCCAAAGTTTTCGTATTCATTATCTATGCCTTTAGATGATCCCATTTATACAAGTCAGATAATTGTCCAGTGTTGTAACAACAGATAAAGGCCAGGTAACTCAACTTTGGAGATGGAGCCCCTTGCTGAGCCCATGGACAATCCCTGTTGTGTCTGTGTTATTTCCGTGCATTTGAGTCCCTGGGTGTGTGTATACTACAGGAAACCAAACTCTGAAATGAGAGACGAGGGGAAGGAGGAAATAGGAACCCACACCTCCTACTCAGTCTATTGATAAGCCTTTCAAGGTAGGCAAGAAGTTTTACAAATGAGTAAAGTGAGCCTCTAAGATATTAATTGAAGGATGTCATCCAGCTAATGTCGAATCTTCTGTTTGAACCATGGTTTCACAATCTCCAAAGCCACTCAATGCTGTCAGAGGAAACCCTGATGCCTTTCAGCTCAGAGACCTGAATATTAAAATTTGGGAGCTGTGACCAATGCCCCCTCTCCCCTGTTCCACCCATTCGAGAATGTTTTCTTGCAGCTCCCAGAGGTAAGGGACTAGAGAGGAGTTGAGAGTACCACTGAGGCTAAATGAAGTTTTCGCCTTTTCCTGAACTTAGTCACAATTCAACTGGATGTGGACAGAAGCCTTGGGAAGGAATATCTTTCCTTCCTCAAAGAGAAACGTTGGAGGGGGTGGGAAGGGATAAAGTAAGAGGTTGGATTAACAGATACACACTACTATACATAAAATAGATAAACAACAAGGACCTGCTGCACAGCAGAGGGAACCATATTCATATCTTGTAATACCCTGTAATGGAAAAGAATCCAAAAAAGAACATATCTATCTATCTATATATCCATCTATCTATCTATCTATCTATACATATATATCCAAGATGCTCCAAGACATAATCATAGCCTTTCTTCATTCATCCTGTGATGAACTGTCAACACCTTACCTCTACATAGAGACCTAGTAGACATTGTGCTTTCTTCTCCTAAGTATGGTATGAATGATGCAGCCATTGATATTTTACTTTGAAGATGATGTTCCTGACCACTGGACCTTTGAAAACTTTGGTGATGTGGCAGGGCCCTGAATCTTCATAAGGTTTATCTCCCGCTCTTTACAATTATGGTCATCTTAATAAGGCTAGCCTTCCTGATCAGCATAATGTTATCCAGGTAATGGGTGAATGTGATGCTCTGTGGGGGTGTCCAGATGGCCCAGCTGTCTTCAGGCTATGTTGTGAAAGAGAGCAGTAGCATTAATATGGCTCTGGGCCAACTGTGAATACTTTTTGCTGTCCATTTCATGTCAGTGCCATGATTTGGATAAAAAAGAATGCATTTATCAAAGCAATGGCCACATAGCATGTACTTGAGGCCATGTGAATCGCTCTCACAGTGATACCACATCTGGTGAAGCATCTTTGACTGAAGCTAATGATTGGTTGAGCTTGTGGTGGTCTATAGACATTCTCCAGTGTCCCTCTGGTGCTGTAAGAAGTAAACTTCCATATTAAATGGAAATGTGAGAGGAACCATCACTCCTTCACTCTTTTTTTTTTTTTTTTTTTTTTTTGCAGTACGCGGGCCTCTCACTGTTGTGGTCTCTCCCGTTGCGGAGCACAGGCTCTGGACGCGCAGGCTCAGCGGCCATGGCTCACGGGCCCAGCCGCTCTGCGGCATGTGGGATCTTGCCAGAATGGGGCACGAACCCGCGTCCCCTGCATCGGCAGGTGGACTCTCAACCACTGCGCCACCAGGGAAGCCCTCTCCTTCATTCTTTAGACTCTTTTGGGTAGCACTAATTACCACCATCTGCCTGGATGTGACGTTTTTGTTATTTACTTTCCAGACTTGCGTGGGGTAGGTGGGTAACCAGTTTCAGAAGACTCATTTGGGGCTTTCCCTGGTGGCGCCGTGCTTGAGAGTCCGCCCGCCGATGCAGGGGACACGGGTTCGTGCCCTGGTCCAGGAAGATCCCACATGCCACAGAGCGGCTGGGCCCGTGTGCCATGGCCGCTGAGCCTGCGCGTCTGGAACCTGTGCTATGCAACAGGAGAGGCCACAGCAGTGAGAGGCCCGCGTACCACAAAAAAACAAAAAACAAAAAAAACAAACAAGACTCATTTGGGCTTCCTCACTATGCTGGCTCTTAACCCATAAGTCAAGACCCGATGTGAGAGGGCAGACAGCAGAAGCAAAAAGAACTACAGTTCTGAAGCCTGTGGAACGAAAACCTCATTCACAGAAAGATAGACAAAATGAAAAGGCAGAGGGTTATGTACCAGATGAAGGAACAAGATAAAATCCCAGAAAAACAATTAAATAAAGTGGACATAGGCAACCTTCCAGAAAAAGAATTCAGAATAATGAGAGTGAAGATGATCCTGGGCCTCAGAAAAAGAATGGAGGCAAATATCCAGAAGATGCAAGAAATGTTTAACAAAGACCAGAAGAATTAAAGAACAAACACCTAGAAGAATTAAAGAACAAACAAACAGAGATGAACAATACAATAACTGAAATGAAAAATACACTAGAAGGAATCAATAGCAGAATAACTGAGGCAGAAGAACGGATAAGTGACCTGGAAGACAGAATGGTGGAATTCACTGCTACAGAACAGAATAAAGAAAAAATAACGAAAAGAAATGAAGACAGCCTAAGAGACCTCTGGGACAACATTAAATGCACCAACATTCACATTATAGGGGTCCCAGAAGGAGAAGAGAAAGAGAAAGGACCCAAGAAAATATTTGAACAGATTATAGTCAAAAACTTCCCTAACGTGGGGAATGAAATAGCCACCCAAGTGCAGGAGGTGCAGAGAGTCCCAAGCAGGATAAACCCAAGGAGAAACACGCCGAGACACATAGTAATCAAAGTGACAAAAATTAAAGGCAAAGGAAAATTATTAAAAGCAACAAGGGAAAAATGACAAATAACATACAAGGGAACTCCCATAAGGTTAACAGCTGATATCTCAGCAGAAACTCTACAAGCCAGAAGGGAGTGGCATGATATATTTAAAGGATGAAAGGGAAGAACCTACAACCAAGATTACACTACCCAGCAAGGATCTCATTCAGATTCGACAGAGAAATCAAAAGCTTTACAGACAAGTACAAGCTAAGAGAATTCAGCACCACCAAACCAGTTCTACAACAAATGTTAAAGGAACTTCTCTAAGTGGGAAACACAAGAGAAGAAAAGGACCTACAAAAACAAACCCCAAACAATTAAGAAAATGGTAATAGGAACATACATATCAATAATTAGCATAAATGTGAATGGAATAAACACTCCAACCAAAGGACACAGGCTCACTGAATGGATACATAAAGAAGACCCATATATATGCTGTCTACAAGAGACCCACTTCAGACCTAGGGACACATACCGACTGAAAGTGAGGGGATGGCAAAAGATATTCCAAGCAAATGGAAATCAAAAGAAAGCTGGAGTAGTAATACTCCTACCAGATAAAATAGACTTTAAAACAAAGAATGTTACAAGAGACAAGGAAGGGCACGACACAATGATCAAGGGATCAATCCAAGAAGAAGATATAACAATTTTAAATATCTATGCACCCAACATAGGAACACCTCAATACATAAGGCAAATGCTAACAGCTATAAAAGGAGAAACCGACAGTAATACAATAATAGTGGGGGAATTTAACACCTCACTTGCACCAATGGACAGATCATCCAGACAGATAATTAATAAGGAAACACAAGCTTTAAATGACACAAATAGACCAAATAGATTTAACTGATGTTTATAGTACACTCCATCTGAAAACAGCAGATTACACTTTCTTCTCAAGGGCACACAGGACATTCTCAAGGATAGATAACATCTTGGGTCACAAATCAAGCCACAGTAAACTTAAGAAAATTGAAATCACATCAAGCATCTTTTCCGACCACAATGCTATGAGATTAGAAATCAATTACAGGGAACGAAACATAAAAAACACAAACACATGGAGGCTAAACAATACGTTACTAAACAACCAAGAGATCACTGAAGAAATCAAAGAGGAAATCAAAAAATACCTAGAGACAAATGACAACAGAAACACGATGATCCAAAACCTATGGGATGCAGCAAAAGCAGTTCGAAGATGGAAGTTTGTAGCAATACAATCATACCTCAAGAAACAAGAAAAATCTCAGATAAACAATCTAACCTGACATCTAAAGGAACTAGAGAAAGAAGAACAAACAAAACCCAAAGTTAGTAAAAGGAAAGAAATTATAAAGGTCAGAGCAGAAATAAATGAAATAGAAACAAAGAAAACAATAGCAAAGATCAATAAAACTAAAAGCTGGTTCTTTGAGAAGATAAACAAAATTGATAAACCATTAGCCAGACTCATCAAGAAAAAGAGGGAGAGGACTCAAATCAATAAAATTAGAAATGAAAATGGAGAAGTTACAACAGACACTGCAGAAGTACAAAGCATCCTAAGAGACTACTACAAGCAACTGTATGCCAATAAAATGGACAACCTGGAAGAAATGGACAAATTCTTAGAAAGATATAACCTTCCAAGACTGAACCAGGAAGAAATAAAAAATATGAACAGACCAATCACAAGTAATGAAATTGAAACTGTCATTAAAAATCTTCCAGTAAACAGAAGTCCAGGACCAAAACAGCTTCACAGGTGAATTCTATCAAACATTTAGAGAAGGGCTAACACCCATCCTTCTCAAACTCTGTCAAAAAACTGCAGAGGAAGGAACACTCCCACACTCATTCTACAAGGCCACCATCACCCTGACACCAAAACCAGACAAAGATGCTACACACACACAAAAATTACAGACCAATATCACTCATGAATATAGATGCGAAAATCCTCAACAAAATACTAGCAAACAGAATTCAACAACACATTAAAAGGATCATACACCATGATCAAGTGGGATTTATCCCAGGAATGCAAGGATTCTTCAATATACGCAAATCAATCAATGTGATATACCATATTAACAAACAGGAATAAAAACCATATGATCATCTCAATAGATGCAGAAAGAGCTTTTGACAAAATTCAACACCGATTTATGATAAAAACTTTCCAGAAAGTGGACATAGAGGGAATCTACCTCAACATAATAAAGGCCATATATGACAAACCCACAGCAAACATCATTCTCAATGGTGAAAAACTGAAAGCATTTCCTCTAAGATCAGGAACAAGACAAGGATGTCCACTTTCGCCACTATTATTCAGCATAGTTTTGGAAGTCCTAGCCATGGCAATCAGAGAAGAAAAATAAATAAAAGGAATACAAACTGGAAAAGAAGTAAAACTGTCTGCAGATACCATGATACTATACATAGAGAATCCTAAAGACGCCACCAGAAAACTACTAGAGCTAATCAATGAATCTGGTAAAGTTGCAGGATACAAAATTAATGCACGGAAATCTCTTGCATTCCTATACAATAATGGCGAAAAATGTGAAAGAGAAATTAAGGAAACACTCCCATTTATCTTTGCAACAAAAAGAATAAGATACCTAGGAATAAACCTAACTAGGGAGACAAAAGATCTGTATGCAAAAACTATAATAAGACACTGATGAAAGAATTGAAAGATGATACAAACAGATAGAGAGATATATTATATTCTTGGATTGGAAGAATCAATATTGTGAAAATGACTATACTACCCAAAACAATCTACAGATTCAATACCATCACTATCAAATTACCAATGGTATTTTTTACAGAACTAGAGCAGGAAAATCTTAAAATTTTATGGAGACACAAAAGACCCCAAATAGCCCATGCAGTCTTGAGGGAAAAAAATTGAACTGGAAGAATCAGACTCTCTGACTTCAGACTATACTACAAAGCTATAGTAATCAAGCCAATATGGTACTGGCACAAAAACAGAAATATGGATCAATGGAACAGGATAGAAAGCCCAGAATAAACCCACACGCCTATGGTCAACTAATCTATGACAAATGAGGCAAGGCTACACAATGGAGAAAAGGCAGTCTCTTCAATAAGTGCTGGGAAAACTGGACAACCACATGTAAAAGAATGAAATTAGAATACTCCCTAACACCATACACAAAAATAAATTCAAAATGGATTAAAGACCTAACTATAAGACCGGACACTATAAAACTCTTAGAGGAAAACATAGGAAGAACACTTTTTGACATATTTCACAGCAAGATCTTTTTTGACCCACCTCCTAGAGTACTGGAAATAATAACAAAAATAAACAATTGAGACCTAATGAAACTTAAAAGCTTTTGCACAGCTAAAGAAACCATTAAAAAGACGAAAAGACAACCCTCAGAACGGGAGAAAATATTTGCAAATGAATCAATGGACAAAGGATTAATCTCCAAAATATATAAACAGTGCATGCAGCTCAATATTAAAAAAAACAAAAAGTCCAATCAACAAATGGGCAGAAGACCTATATAGACATTTCTCCAAAGAAGACATACAGATGGCCAAGAAGCACATGAAAAGCTGCTCAACATCACTAATTATTAGAGAAATGCAAATCAAAACTACAATGAGGTATCACCTCACACCAGTTAGAATGGGCATCATCAGAAAATCTACAAACAACAAATGCTCGAGAGGGTGTGGAGAAAAGGGAACCCTCCTGCACTGTTGGTGGGAATGCAAAATGATACAACCACTGTGGAGAACAGTATGGAGGTTCCTTAAAAAACTAAAAATAGAATTACCATATGACCCAGCAATCCCACTACTGGGCATATACCTAGAGAAAACCATAATTCAAAAAGACACATGCACCCCAATGTTCATTGCAGCACTATTTACAACAGCCAGGTCATGGTAGCAACCCAAATGCCCATCGACAGATGAATGGATAAAGAAGAAGTGGTACATATACAAAATGGAATATTATTCAACTGTAAAAAGGAATGAAATTGGGTCATTTGCAGAGACGTGGATGAACCTAGAGACTGTCATACAGAGTGAAGTAAGTCAGAAAGAGAAAAACAAATATTGTATATTAATGCATATGTGTGGAATCTAGAAAAATGATACAGATGAACTGGTTTGCCAGGCAGAAATAGAGACATGGATGTAGAGAACAAGCATATGGACACCAAGGGGGCAAAGTGGTGGGGGTGGGATGAACTGGGAGATTGGGATTGACATGTACACACTGATATGTATAAAATAGATAAGTAATAAGAACCTGCTGTAAAAAAAAATAATTAAATTAAGTTAAAAAAAATCCAGTGTGGGTGTTATTATATGTTCTAAGTATGTCAAACTCTATACATTCGATGGATGGGGAAATGATAATCAGGTATGTCTGCAGACCCCGTGGACTCAATATGAATTGGTCACGGGCTCTAATTATCACCCCCCATTTCTCCACTCTAATATGGGGCCATCACAACACTTTGGATTTCTGGGTATCAGGGTCAATCCTACCCTGTGTCCACAGATCTTTGAAATGTCTAGATATTGCTATTTCCTCAGCAATAGCCACCCAAGTAAATGACTCTAGTTCCCTTTAGGAAAGGACAGAGGAATCATTATATGCATTTCTTGGAGATAATATGGGTTCCATTCCAGACCGCTGCAGTTAAGCAAATGTCACAAAAAACTGAGTCCCACACATTGTCTGGTTTCCCAGCGCACATAAAAAGTATGTTTACACTATACTGTAATCTATTGTGTGAATAGCATTGCGTCTAAAAAACAATGTATCACCTTAATTAAAAAAGACTTCGTTCCTAAAACATGCTAAGGATCGTCTGAGCCTTCAGTGAGTTGTAGTAGTAATATCAAAGATCACTGATCACAAGTCACCGTAACACATATAGCAATAATAAAAAAAAAATTGAAATATTTTGAGAATTACCAAAATGTGACACAGAGATATGAAGTGAGCAAATGCTCTGATAGACTTGCTTGACCCAGGGCTGCCACAAAAATTCAATTTATAAAAAAACATAGTATCTGCGAAGCATAAGAAAGCAAAGAGTGAAGAAACAAGGTCTGCCTGTATAATATACACTTGTTTCACTGCCGCAGGGCCCTCTCCTGAGAAACCAGCTCCCTTAAATGCCAATAGGTCTGAGTCTGAAAACTTACTTCCAATTTCCTTACTTTGTCTGCAACTGGACAAAGCATATGACACTTTATTAGAGTCATTTTATTGCCATTAGTCTCGTGATCATCATTCTTATTTGCTTTTTAATGCACTGCAGACATCATGGTAATTGTGGCCTTTTGACTTTTGGCAATTAGCTGTCCACACATTATTGCTTTGGGGTATCATCACTCCCATTGCTACCTGCAAGCCATCTCCATGCCAGCTCCTCTTCCTTAGCTGTGACCGCTGAAAAGAGCCACCACTGAACTTAGTGATGACTCTCACCAGCACGTTCCTGATGGCCTTAGTGGCCTTTGAGCCATCATGAAACATAATCCTCTGATGGGTCTGCTGGCCTCACATAATACATCTGTTCCAGTGCGTTGCCTTCCCTGTGGCTTTAATACCTTTCTCTGCTGTTTCCCTACTAATTCAGGCGTTTAGGTTGGCTCATTTTTGGCCATTGCTTTCTCCAGTTTTCTGGGAAGCCCCCTAACAGCATGTGTGTGTCATCCCCAGGATTCTTGCTGGAGTGGTGTCAGAGTTTTCTATTGCTACTGTAACAAATTATCATAAATTTAGAGGCCTAAAATAATACAAATTTATTATCTCATAGTTCTGTGGGTAAGATGTCAAACACAGGTCTCACTAGATTAAAACCGAGGTGCCAGCAGTGCTCCTTTCTTCTCTGGAGTCTGGGGAGAATCCCATTTCCTTGCCTTTTCCAGCATTTAGAGCCCAACTGCACTCCTCAGCTAGAAGCTCCCCTCGGCCAGCATCACATGGTTTCTCTGCTTCCATCATCACAGCCCTTTTTCTGACCCTTTCTTGCCTCCCTCTTCTAATTTTAAGGACCTCCGTAATTGCACTGAACCCACTTGGATAATCCACGATAATCACCATATTTCAAGGTCGCCTGATTAACCATTCTAATTCCATCTGCAGCCTTAATTCCCTTTTGCCATGTAAACTGACATATTGACAAATTCTAGAGGTCAGGACTTGGACATCTTGGGCTTGGGGGTCACTATTCTGCCAACAACAGAGAGTAAACCTTATACCCAAGGAGAGTGTTCCCAGGTCAATATGGTCTCCTGATGTACTTTTAGGTTCTAATCCCCTTGACCAAGAATCTTTAAAATCCAGGACTGCAAATACGCATTCCCACCAATACATGCTGGCTGATTATTGGAGCTACTTTGGAACGTAGTACCATTTCTCCCTTACCAGATGCTATGTGGAGCCATGATGACACTCTGGGTTTCTGGATTTCTCTGTTAATCCTACCATGTGACCAAAGGTCCTTGAAATATCTAGGAAATCATTATAGTACATGCTTATATGGGTTGTGTAGCTGGGTCATGCAGCTACTGAACACAAATTATTGACTTGGTATCTGAAAGGGGACTCTTGCCGTGCAGTGTCTCCCACATAGGAGGGGTGCTGGCTTTTAATAGGAGAGCTTGCTCTCAGACTGTGAGACATCAGGATTCTGGCAAGCCAAAATCTTTGGGGGAATCCACTAAGATATAACAGGGATCCAGATTTTCCCAACCAGGGCCTTGACCTTGGTATAACAGAGCTGTCTTGGCTACATATTCAATTGCCTTTGAAGCTCTACACTAAGGATTACACCCTGAGTTTGAGCATTTTCTGTTCTCCCACTAAACCAAAGAAGACCTTCTTTGTAAGCTACCAAAGAGGCCCTCTGGTCTTCACACTCCGTTTTAAATGGTTTGTTAACTGTCCTCAACTTTCCGTTGTCCCTTTGAACTGCAGTGCAATGCCACTGTCCTTCCTGGGCAAGGATGTTAATCAGTGTCCCAAAGCTGGCCTCATAGAGCAAAGCTCTTCATCTCCCACCTCTGCTTCCCGGGGTACCACGGGAGCAGTAGTGTGGGGGATTGAGAAGATGAGTATCAGTGATACTCATGAGGTGGGTAGATCTCCTCTGGCACCTTTTCCAGGCACCCCCAGCCACCCCAGGAAATCCTCCCAGGCCACCTTTCTAGATTCCTCTAGAGCCCCAAACCTCTGCCTCCAAAGCCAGGGTGGAAGGGGATCTGGAGCTTCAGAACCTGCCAGGCCCCATAGATCTCCACTTCCTTCCCAGAGGAGGAAACCTGGCCTAAAGAGGTAACCCATTGTTTCTCCTTCCTATGGGTGGGATGTTCCAGGGAGGATGTGTACTTCACTCTGAAGTCAGAATTTATTTCTTCTTAATGATCAGAGAACTGGGAATCCCACTGGCTCTGAAAATGTAATGCCTTAAAGGCGTGTTTAAAATATAAGCTCCTTATTAATTGTAAAAATGAACCCTCATCTTAAGTCTTTTACATACCTTCCAGCGTACGGGTTCTATCTTTACATATTGCTACTTGGCTGGCAAAGAAACAAGAATCATCTAGTTTGGTTCCGCATTCTATGGGTGAGGAAGGACACTGAAGGCCAGACACAGCTCTGGGGTCACCTCTTCCAGAAAGCTGTGTGTGCTTGAGCAACCACCCTGCCCATGGGCCCTGCTCCACATCTGGACTGTGGTCTCCTTGAGGGCAGGGTTCTGTCTAATGTGTCTCTATATTCCCAGTGGCCCACATGGGTCCAAGCACAGAGTCAATATTCATCAAATGTGTGTTGAATGAATGATGATGGCCCAGAGATGTCCTCAGGGCCAAACCAGAGAGACGTGTCTCACATGGTGACTCAGAGCACAGGAGTCTGGTGTGAGTCTCACAGCCAAGATGATTATATCGAGGCAGGGAGGATAGTAAGGGAGGAGGACAGGAAGAAACAACTGGCGAGCTCGAGAAAGCATCCTTTCTACAAATTACCAAACATTTTCTTTGTTGCATAGGAAGCTTTGTAGTTTTTTAATATATTGAATCCAGCTGGCAGCTGGGGTGGTGGGCAAAGTCCTACAGACACTATCTGATTGAATGTTTAAACTCTGTATGCCATTTAAGGGACTGAAATCTAGAATACAGGTCTCCTGAGCAGGTACTGCTTCTTTATTACATATTGTTACATGCTATTAAATATTATAGCATATTATTAAACACTTCTTTATTACAGGTATTCTTGAACCTTCATATAGAATCTGGGAAGTGACTGGCCATCAACAAATATTTGCAGAAAGAATGAATAAGAGGTTTAACAGACTGCTGGATCTTCACAAAGGCGATGCAGCTTGGTATCATTTTGCCAGGGATGGTATTCTGGAGAGTAATTTAGAAGCCATCTCAATGTGAGTTAAATTCTTTTCTATTATTTTGACAATGTTCACCAGCTTCAGTATGAGATCTATGAAGATGCTTAGAGAAATGGCCTCGGGAAGTTCAATGTTCATATGAGGCTGCTCCTGGTAGATAAACCTTTTAAAGGATGGTCCGTGCTTTTCGGGGTAAGTTTGGCAATTTCTGCACCCCATCCATGGAGCTGGATTTTCCGATATTTTCCCCAAGTGTTTGTCTTCATCTTATTCTTAAGATGAGGAAGCTGATTTTGTCAAACTATATTTTCTGTTGTAAGTATATTTTTTAGAATGCACATCTCTCATTTTCTAAATATAAATTTGCTATGTTATTAAATGTGCTTTTTTTTTTAAGCCACACGTATATCATCCAGTCCAAATGTGATTCTGACATTCCCCGGGGGAGACTTCAC
This sequence comes from Phocoena sinus, assembly GCF_008692025.1. Classification (NCBI taxonomy): domain Eukaryota; kingdom Metazoa; phylum Chordata; class Mammalia; order Artiodactyla; family Phocoenidae; genus Phocoena; species Phocoena sinus. Next base: position 9,225,468 of record NC_045775.1, read on the forward strand.
TGACCAGATCACGAGGGCAGACCACTGGACTCAGTGACCCCTACCATTGACTCCCATAAAGTTTTCAGTGGCCCTGGGCAATTAAAAGGCAGTGTGATGAATGATAAAGGAGAAAATCATGGCTCAAATTCCAACGCTGGGGCTCAGGGCATAATGGGGTAGCTGACAAGACTGGGCCCGTGCAACGCCCCGTGAGCACCTCTGGGATAGAGGTAAACTTGAGGAGTTGTAAGGCGACTTAATCCAGCCTCAGGGGGAGGTAAAGAAGGACTCACTGAGGAAAAATATGGCCAGTCTGAGTCCTGAAGGACGAGTAGGAACATGTGAGGCAAAAAACGTAGTGTCATCAGAAGGCCCATCAGTATACACTATAATATATGCATATATTGGGACTTCCCTGGTGGCACAGTGGTTAAGAATCCACCTGCCAATGTAGGGGACATGGGTCTGAGCCCTGGTCCGGGAAGATCCCACATGCCATGAGCATCTAAGCTCGCGAGCCACAACTACTGAGCCTGCGCTCTAGAGCCCATGAGCCACAACTACTGAGCCCACATGCCACAACTACTGAAGCCCGTGTGCCTAGAGCCCATGCTCCGCAACAAGAGAAGCCAACACAATGAGAAGCCTGCGCACCACAATGAAGAGCAGCCCCTGCTCACCTCAACTAGAGGAAGCCCGCGCACAGCAACGAAGACCCAACACAGCCAAAAGAAAAAAAAAATATATATATATATATATATATATGCATATATATATATGTTGTATATAGACATATATAGAAATATACTCTGGTATATTTCTGACTGCTACTGTCCAAAGCTAAGCACAATTGGTTATGAAATGCAACATGTCTGAGTAAATAAAACGTATTAATTAACAAAAACACACTTTTCCTGCCATCAAACTCTGAAAAGCATTTTTTCGCACATGTTAGAGAGAGCATACAGTGATGTAAGCAATGTTTTCTGGATCAATTTTGTCACAGACGTAGATACAGATTTTGCCTAGCTATGTTTCCATTCCCTAAAAGTCCCAAGGAGTGTGTGCTGGACATTGAAATGGTGGCACAACCTATTGATATAATAAAAGGAGAGAGTTCCATGGGGACTGAGGCCATCTAGGAAGACTGGGGAAAGAAGCCTCTAGATGCTAGCTTTGACTGATGTCCTAGGACTAAAATTTCTGCCAAAGGGGTTATGAATGACTCTTGCCACTGGCTTTGCTGAAAGCCGGGCCTCCGCCTCTAGTTTTGTGAAGCTCATGTTGTTGAAGAACCCAGGAGGACAGCCCAGATTAGGCTGAATCAATGCAGGAGTGTTTACAGCAATCCCATCCCAGGCCATCTGCTCAGAGAGTTAAACAGAACTTCAGGCACTTGGGCCTTTTTCCTTCTGGATCCCAGGTCTCACCCAATAAATGACCTGCCTTCACCAATACTCACAGTTTACACTGTCAATACTGTACCAGTTGGAGAAAACAATTTCATACTGTTTTTAAAAAAGCTTATTTTCGCACATTTACTAAAGGAAAACATAGCTTCGTATGCCTACAGACATTGTAGGGGTTGAAACACAGAAATGGAGAAAGAAATTCTGGTTCCACCTCTTTGAAGCAGAGTAATATTAGGCAAGCTTTCTTAACTTTTCTGTGTTTCAGTTTCTTCATCTGTTATTTGGGGATGATATTGCCTACTTCATACGTCTACCGTGATAGTCACAGGGATAGTACATGTGAAAGATGCAATAATGCCTTCTTATTATCAGACGGCCACTTTCAGTCTATCTTAATTTGCTTCCGGTGAAGCCAAGAACCTCGGGGATCAACATTTGCTTAGAGGAGAGAGAAAGGAAATATGATAACCGACTGGCAGTGAACGAGTCCACCCATGGGCTCCCTGGGACACCTTTGGAAGGGAGCCCATGTGCTCCTCTCTGCAGCTCAGTGCAAAGGGTGTGCTGGTCTGGGTGGGACAGGGTCAGGGCTGGAGGTGACCTCGGGTGTCCTGAGGCATGGCAGCTAAATCACTCAGTAGCCGTCCTATGGAGACAGCGGTGGGGATGCCAGGAGGTGTTGCGATATTATTTTAGAGGATTCATACGCTTAGTATTAGAGTTCCCCTCATCTAACCATCAGAGGTTTTGGACTCTGTCTGGTGTGAACATTTTTTTCTGTTTAGAAAGAGTTCCGCACATTGCTCATGACTTTAGCAGACTGCACATCTCGCGAGAGCTTGTTTATTCTGCTAAGTGAGTCATCAATATCCTCCTCTGCACTCAGCCGTGGAATGGGAGACTTGGAAGAGAGTTGAGGGCTCAGCTAGCTCAGCCCTCTCATTTGACTGATGGGGAAATGAAGGCCCCAAAGGGAGAAGCGTTTGCATGAAATCACATCGTAATGGACCTAAACTACGGGGCTCCTGATTCCAAGTCTGGCATGTATTCTACTCAATGCAACAGACTTTTAAAGAGTTTTGGAGGGGATCGGTGGAAGAAGGATCATGTCAAATACTCTACATATTGTGTCCCAATTAAACCTCTCAGCAGCTCTGGAAGAAAGTCATATTTAGGAAGGGGATTATATAAATCTCCCAAGTGAAAGGTACCCTCCCTGCATTAAGAGGTAGAGAAACATCCTCATGGCCAGAGGTAGGGAATTCAGGGTCAAGAAGTCTCTATAACAAACTGCTTAGATTCTCAATTGTCATAAAGGCATCGTTTCTTTGTCTAAGAGGTATGAAAGCTGCCTGCTTTGGTCGCTTCTTAGGTCTCATATCTATGAGACCTCCAGAAATATGAAATTAAAACTTGTTTTTTTCTTCTGTTAAAAAAAAAGAAGAGGATTATAGCAGTTAGTTAAGGAGACACAAATAGAAAAAAAATTATATCATTCATTCTACGTAAAAAATATTCTACATGGAAAATACTTGTGTACTTACTCCCCATTCATTGTGCTAAACGCGGAGATGTGGAAGAGAGTAGTACAGATCCCATCCCCGTCGTCACTGACTTTATAATCTAGTGAGCTCTGGAGTCTGTACTACACAGGTAGTTTTAAAACTGGTTACTTGGAGCACTCAGGTGCCACAGAGATGGCTCGAGGTTTACTTGAGGCTGCACAGACGATCACGCTGGGGGCCACATCTCTCCTCCTCTCGCCATCCCCGCGTCAACTGTAGAGATGCCATTCTGTCTCTTTCTACACTGCGACTTCGTGTAAGATTGCACTTGAAGACAGGATTCCTTTGATTCATCCACTAAGCTGATCCATGCTGCCTCCTTCTCTTATTCAGAAAATCTTCAGCTGCCAGTGCAAAAACTCAACTCAGAGTATCTCGAGAACAGAAACAATGGAATGTACTGGAAATCTTTGGATACATCAAATTTGAGGTTCAGCCAGGTCGGGAAGCTTAAACATTGGAAGGGGGAGCCCCCTCTTGTTTGGCTTCAGATCAGTTCAGATCTAAGAACTTGAATAAGAACATCAGATTTTGCTCTCTCTTCCTTTCTTTCCTTATCTTTCCACTTAGCTTACCTCTGCTTGGCTTTATTAGTCATTTGTTACCTCCAAATAGCAGATGATATGGCTGTTGGAAGCCCCCGATCTGTAACCTTCCAGCAGAAGGAAACATTTCCTCTCTCTATGTCCACATAGTCATCTCAAGGAAGAATATTATTGGTCCTGTTCGGGTCCAACAAATCCGTGGTCAACACATGCTCAGGTGCCAACCCTGGAGGAGAGGGTTGGGAACTATGATTGACAGTTCCACCACCATCAAAGAGAATGATAGAGTAATTTATAGAAAGAACAGATGAGAATGTGCAGGTGGGAAGACCAATGCTAAGGTAGCATAGTCTATTATATTCTTCCTTCCTTAAGTTGATACAGATATATTCTTTGATAACCTATTGCTTTATTCTACTTATTGTATTTTCTTTAATATTGACTAATTGCAAAGATGATTCTAGGCAACTGAAATTAAAGTATGTACAAGAAAGATGAAACTCAAACTCTTGAGCTCAAGGTAAAAGGTAAAAGGGGGTGATCGTAACACTATTTCTAGATGCCCTAGCTAGGAGAAGACATACACGTTAAGAAGAAATCTTAGCTTTGAGTTTCCAGTTTCCTTCCCAAAAAAACGGAAGAGTGGGTTCATAATTCTCATTGTCTAATATTAGAATCTAGTTGCCAGTGGCTAACAAACTTTTTCCTGCCACTGAGATCTGAGTTTAGTTTGTCACAGACACTTTTGTCTATAAGACATTCATGTAGTTTTTTTTTTTAATTAAAAAAATTTTTTCAAGCCAGCAAATAATCCTTCTACCCAGTCTCTACAATCCTGGATGGTTCTTTTTTAAGCCTTTTGTGGAAAATACATACAGCCAGCATCTTTTGAAGTTGTCATTCAAATGAGAGCACCATGCTACTAAGAGAGCTGGAGTGTTGAGGAAGAATGGCCCCGGTCAGGACCAAATGATCCATTTAGAGCTCTAGAAAGGACCAGCTATAATCATCACTTCAGAGGGAATTATTTCCTTTCTGTCTCAATAGGAAGATGGGAACCATGAGAATCATTGGAAATTAGCACAGTTTCATTGAGAAAGGCACTGCAAAGGAGTCACACTTCTAGAACATTTTGACGTCGACAGTGGTAATGCTGGGTGTCTGTCTTTATTTGCTGTGTGGCTCTGTGAAAATCCCTTCTTATTTAGACTTCATTTTCAAAATATGCAAAATACAAGAATAGGTTTATGTGATTACTAAGATTTCTTCTGGTTCTAAATGTCCATATCTAGATCATATTTTTAATAATACAGATACTAGAAAACTATGCCTGTTTGATTATTAAGTGACAATATTGTTTTCCACATGTAGCTTTTGGAAACTGGTCCTGTTAATTGGCAGAAAACTCTCATATTGCCAAAACACTCTTGTGTTTCTGAACAACACTTATATTTTGCTGAGAAAGATTTTGAATATTTCTTGCTCTTAATAGTTTTCTTATAGAGACGCAGATGTAGAGAGCAAACGTATGGACACCAAGGGGGGAAAGCGGGGGGACGAGTAGGATGAACGGGGAGATTGGGATTGACATATATACACTAGTATGTATAAAATAGGTAACTAATAAGAACATTTTGTATAGCACAGGGAGCTCCACTTTGCTGTACAGTAGAAACTAACACAACACTGTCAAAAAACTATACCCCAATTAAAAGAAAATACCAGTGATTTAAAAAAAAGTGAAGGAGAAATAAAGACTCTCTCAGACAGAAAACAAACAAAAAATAGTTTTCATTTTATGAGCAACTCTCCTCCACAATATACAGAAAACAATGAAAAATTCAAAGTTTCCTTGAAGCTCTTTATCTCTGTTGCTTCTCTTTATGACATACACTAGCCTCTTTCAGTTACCAGAGAATCGTTCCACCGACCCTGCCTTGGAAGAGGGCATCCCAAAGTCAAGGTTAGCTTTTCCTGCCTCCAGAGAAAGAGCTGGAGATTCCTATTATAAGAGAGAGAATTAACATTGGAAAATTAGTTCTTACCTAGAGGAGGGTGTGTAGGAATGAAAATAGAAATGGAAGATTCCATATAAGAAGACTGAGACTGAGATTCTTCCAGTTCTGCCAATAAACTAAATATATAAGAATTGCTAATACTGATATACCATTTTGCAGTTTACAATATACTTTCATACGTATTATTTCACATGATCCTCACAAATACTCCTGCACATAATCGATATTCATTGTGTTTCCTAGATGAGGCAATGGAGACCCCTATGGTTTAACTGAAGTGACAAGACAGCTAGTGGAGAAGGAGGGGACCAGGGCCCGCGTTCAGCTCTCATCAACCCAGTGCAAGAGCCTGGGCGACCGCTTTGCAGCCCTGGGACTCAGTCTCCCAGCTGGTAAACCAGGAGTCATAACCCCAGTCTACCTAATTCACAGGTCTGCGTGTGTTCTGAGGAAACACAAATGCCATTCATTTCTTACTGACTGAACTCCAAGTCTATTTCCATAGCTCAGAAACATGGTCAAATATCAAAGACCTGAATTTAGCAACTTCTAAAGTCAAAACAAACCAAACACCACACAAACTCTGCCTTCTCCTCGTAACAAGGGAGTAGTATTAAGCCCAGAGCTGACCTGGGATTCTCTCCAGTGGGACCCGAGAGGGGAGAAACAAACCTTACATTTGCAATTTTGGTGTGGTTTGAGACTCCATTTGCAAAAAGAAGTTACTTACGAAGGAGGAGAAACATTTTTGTGGATGCAAAAACTGGAGACAAGACAGGAAAAAAAAAATCATAGATTTGAAAATCTTACAAAAATAACAAATGAATAATTTACAGCTTTCCCTTCATTTATTGAAAAACATTGGAACGTGTTCTTACTCAATGCAGCTCTTGGGTTCTCTTCCTGCGGCTATTACTCAGTCAACTTCATTTCTTTTCTTTTTTTAAAAAAGACATTTATTTGGTGACTTGTTCCTGGCTTTTCATAAGATACCATCTGAGCACCATCTGTATACTCTTTCCACCCAAGCCTTCAGCCTTCAGAGACAGTGTCTATTTGCCTCTGCTGTCTCCCAGACACCCTGCCACCCATCACGCACACAGTCTCTCAGACCCACCCTCCCGATGCTGTCTCTAGCCCCCGACGAGAACCTTGTGAGAATCCCTAGCCTCAGATCACCATTCATTCACCTTTAATAGGAGCCTTTGAAAATCCCCGTGTCTTATTCCTCTGACCCAGAGAGCCCTACACCTTACATTTGTTGGTCCCTGTAGTTTCCCTAGGGTTGCCAGATTTAGCAAATAGAAGTACAGGATACCCAGTTAAATTTGAATTTCAGATAAATAAAAAATTTTCAGTATAAACATGTCCTGTATACTACACTTGTGATGTCACACTTGTAGGAGAAGCGGAGCCGGAATCACTATTTCCATTTCTATGGAGAAGAAAACTGAGACCCACAAAGGTAAGAGAAATTGTCAGAGGTTGCACAGCCAGGAAGCGGTATGGCCGGAATTTGAATCAGGCTGGCTGACCTCAAAGCCCAGGCTTTCTCCATGGCAGCGGGCTGCCTCTGATAAATATGACAGAGTATCTATGGTACTTGACAGTTTTCAAAACACTTTCAGATGCATGCTCTTAATTAATCTTCCCAGGAACCCTTTGAGATAGGTGCTACATTTCATTTTTTCTAAGACACTTTTTAACACTTTAACATCTCTGATTGCAGAATGTATTTCATTGTCAATAGTGTGTCAGTCTAATTGGCAGTATTTTTCTTTCTTTCTTAGAAGGGCTTACCTAATGGCATCTTGGATTCAATTAGATGCAACATTATGTATTTCCTCAGGGAAGTCTGGTCTCTAGGCTAAGGTGGCAGACACTGTAATTAAGCCTGTCTTCCTGACCTGCTACCCTCATGTTGAAAAGAAATCATACAGACTTTCTCCCCAAGACACACAATGGAGCCAGGATGGGTTCGGTGAACTCCGCAGGTATCACACTTCTTGCAGGAGGGTGGAGGTGTGTGCTCCCTCTTTGCTAAATTTCCCTGTAAACTTAGAACTGAAAGACTAGGCAGGTGAGGTGAAGAATCTGGCAAGGAATGGCTCCCCCCTCTTTTGTCTAAATCTTCCAGGGGAGCTACACAGAGAAAAAACACAGCTCCCTGCAATGTCACACAAGTGAAAAATTCAAGGAAACGGGAGACAGAAGCCGGCCTTGGTAAAGTCATCCCATGGCGGGCTCTGCCAGCTGGAGAGCACTGCCGACAACGCACAAGCTGCTTGCTCCAAGCCTGGGTCCCGGCCCAAGTGCTTAATGACTCAGGCAGCATCTCTACCACCGCTTCCCCTTGGAGCCCCAGTCTACAGTCTAGACTGAGCTGGAGGCGCTCATTCTTGACATTGGGCCCACATTTCCCAGCACGTATTCACAGAATCTCATTCCAAGTGTTGTATTCTTGGGCTCTGAACAGCTAATATCAGGAGGGAAACTTCATTAGAAGAGAGAAACACATTGTACAGGAAAAAGGAGGAGGAAGAGAAAAATGATACATTGATTGCAAGCGGACAGTCTGAGATTGAATCGATTTACACTTTCAGAGTTTAAGGCACGATGAGCATCTGCCTGAAAGATGATCATTTCCGAAGAGAAGGCATTTGGATGGTCTTTTTTTCTCAAGTAAAAGAGCTTATAACTGGAAGTTTGGATGGATCTAATGTACAGTGCGGGGATTATAGTTAACGATGCTGTACTGCATACTTCAAAGTTGCAAAGACTTAAAATTTTTCACTACACACACATAAATGGTAACTGTGTGAGTGATGGATGTGTTAACTCACCGTATGTGGTATAATCACTTTGCAATATATACGTATATCAAATCATCTCATTGGACACCTTAGACGTATACCGTGTTACATGGCAATTATGTCTCAATAAAGTTGGGGGGAATCAATATAAAAAAGGAGCTGATTCTGTATCAGAAGCCTATCCGCAGATTGCCCTCCATGTTGAGAACAGTCAAATGCATTTCCCTTCCCTAGGCTCTCAGTAATAAATCACATCACTTAAGCTTCCATCAAGGCTGTAGGGTCAATGTCAATGTTTTCATTTTAGAGACAAAGAAACAGAGGCTCAACGGCCTCAGTGACCTTGCTGAAGTTCACAGACTATTCACGGCAGAGCTGGGAGCTGAGCCCAGATCCTGAGACTCCAAAGGCTGTGTTCTTTTTGCTCCCTGCACCCGTAGCTACTGGTACCTCCGTGAATAAGAGCAGAGATCAAGTTTGCTTGGGCGAACTTGGGAGAAAGTTGGGGAGGGTAGAGTGGAAAGAGAATGATAGATTCTAAAAGGGGTTTAAGAATTTGCCTTGCGTCCTGGCAATACTGACCTGATGGAGTCGTTAGAACATATGAAGAGGAAAGAAGGGGTTAGCATCGGGAAACCCATCTCCGTAACAGAGCCTTCATGTCAGAAGATAAATGTTTAGTCTGGGGAGGAGGTCCTAGAATAAAAGGCCTTTGATGGTGAATTAGAGGGCTTTGAAGATCATTACCTCCTTACTCCAAGAATCTTGATACAAGAAAAATAAAAATTTTAATGGCATCATCCTTTTCCAGTGCAGCCAAAGTTGCTCAAAATGGTGTAATGAAAACAGAACGATCTTTGGAACCAAACACAATTGGGTTGAACCCAGGCTACACCACTTACTGATTTTTGACCTAAGGCAGGGCATTCAGCCTTCCTGAGTATCAGTTTCCCCATCTGTAGAATAAAGGTGAGATTACCTCTCTCAGAAGGCTGCCAGGAGATCCCTCATTTAACTCTGATTAGCTCACTCCCTTCGTGGGTTCCTTGAATCTGACACTTGCTCTGTTATGGCTCCACACACCATATTCTAATTTCTTTTTTTGCTGCTGTCTCCGCTTATACTCTCTTGGATCCCTGGAGATTTCACCTAATTGTATCTCTGGCATCAGTGTCTGGCAAAGGAGCCGCTCTCAGGGTCTCCTCAAAGAAAAATCCTGGGAGAGTAGGAAGCAGGAAAGATGAGAAAGAAGGGATTTAGTCTAACAAGCTCCAAAAATTTAGAATGTGTTCCCCATTTACTCTGAGACCTTCAGCCTTCTCTCTTCTCCCAACCTCCCAAGCCCTTGTACCAGCCCCTGCCTCTTACACATAAGCAGGTGAAGTCTAAAAGGAACAGTTGTAGGGTAAAATAGAAAGTATCTTTTCACTGGGGGGTTAGTAAGTTTACAATAATTAGATGTTGGTTTACAGTTGACAGTGCTCTTTCATCTCCGTTATTACCTCTTTTGAGGCTGGCTATAACCCTCTATGGTAAGATGGGCTCACAGTATTAGAGATAGTCCCTGACTAACGATGGTTCAACTTATTATTTTTCAGGTTTACATGGTGCAAAAGTGATACGCATTCAGTAGAAACTGACCTTTGAATTTTGACCTTTCCCTGGCTAGCACTTTGCGGTACGACACTCTCTCGTGATGCTGGGCAGCCCCAGTGAGCCTCAGCTCCCAGTCACCAGGCGATCACAAGGGTCAACAAACGATACACTTCCAACCATCTGGACCCAGACAACCATTCCATTTTTCACTTTTAGTACAGTAGTCAATGAGGTACAGGAGCTATTCAACACTGTATTATAAAATAGACTTTGTATTAGAGGACTTTGCCCAACTGTTGGCAAATGTAAGTGCTTGAGCACAATTAAGGCAGCTAGGCTAAGCTATGATATTCTTTGCTAGGTCAGGTGTATGAAATGTGTTTTTGACTTACAATAGTTTCAATTTATGATAGACTCATCAGGGCAGGAAGTAACCCCATCATAAATTGAGGAAGATCTGTGTTTCACTGTACCAGTGAGGAAACTGAGTCTCAGAGAGGTAAAAAGGAAGTGAGGTCACACAGTTGCTAGTGACAAAATCAGAACAAGGAGGCAAGATGACTCCCTCTTTCTGCGCCTCTCCGTGCTTTGTCTCTCAAAGATAATGCAAAGCTAATAAGGCTAAAAATAATGGCAGGAGAGAAGTTTCCCTGACATCTCGGATGTGTGTAGGCTCTCCCAGAGCCTCGCATGGGGGTGCAGCACGGCCTACATTTCCTGCTCACTCATCAGACAGGCCATCCAGCCCTCAGAGCAGAGTGGATCCTGCAGAACTGAAGCAGGAGCTGAATCACCGTGAGCCTGACTGTTGGATGGGAAGTGATGGCGTGGGTGGTCGCATCCCAGACAGAAGACGCTCTGCCAGATGGAGACACGCCTGGAAGCTTGGATGGGGCTCCAGTTGTTGCCAGATCCCTGGCGCTGCTCTCTTTTGACTGAATAGGTGGCCGAGGAGGCAGCAGCCAGGGAGCTCCACACCACTCATGGGGTCCCTGGACCCCCAGATCGGGACATGTCCAAGGGTGATCAGGGGCCACACCAGCCAGAGGGAGAGGCGAGGGCACCAAGAAGTGCCGACACAACCTCGTTCTTGGTAAGGAAATTTGGACAGTAACAACAGTGTGGCCAGGATGCTACTTATACAACACCCATCTGGTGAGCGCTCTGGGTGCTTCCCTCCAGACACACAACTTGGATACAGCAAGTATGCTGAAGCTAAGGGCTCACCCTGCCATTGCTGAGCTGCATGCAAGAGTATTCTATGGAGAGGAATCCCACGTTAAGTGGAGGAATATTTGAAATGGCCCTCCCTTTCTCCTCCATGGTGATCAGGATAATAATCAGGACAGCTACAATTACTCTACACTCTGTGCTAATCATTTCTAGTCTTTATCGCAGTTCTGCCAAGTGGGTGTCATCATGCTCATTACATATGTGAGGAGATTCACCAAGGTTAAGTAACTTACGCAAGGTCACCCAGCTGTGAGTAGTGGACCTGGGGCACTAAAGCCAGTTGACTAGAGTCACTCAGCTGACGGGTGACAGAGTCGGGTGGGAATCAGGTCTCTCTGACCTCAAGGCTCTGTGCTGCACACCCTACAGCCCCCACTTGCCATCTCCTTCCTGCTCCCCGCCCCAAATCCCCAGAGGAAAAGAGCCCCTGAAAGTCACCTCCAGAGGGAGACAAGAAGAGAGTTGCTCTCCTTGGCCCGGCACTGAGGTTTTATACGGCTCCAATGCTCTGGAATTTGTAGGCGAATGTTACTCTCTTGTCTCTGGCAAATCCAACCGCACATTTTGTACTCACAAAGCCCTACTCAGGCACACGGAGGATGGGGGGCTGCTCTTTCTACTACCCCCAGCTTCCCCGGCTCTTTCTCTGCCCGTCCTGTGCTTTCTCAGGAGCACGTCCAGGCAACGCCAGCCAGCAGCACGGGAGTCAGAGCGGGACGGCGAGTGCGCTTGCCGTCACCATGCTCCTCCAGCCTGTGGCGGGGAGCCCTGGGGAGCCCTGGGGAGCCCGTCAGGATTGGAAGAAACTCTAGGAAGTTGTTTGTTTAGGTTCGCCCCCAACCCTGTCTGGGGTGGGAAGAAAAGAGGGCCAGAGAAAGGATCTCAGAACCCCTCTGAGTGCATTTATAGACATAAATGAAAAGAGAAAATTATAGATCTATAAATCTAACCAAATTTGGAAAAAATGCCAGGAAAAGAAGCACTAAGTGCTTATAAATTACTTTAATCAGATGAGAAAGAAGGAAAGGAGGGAACAAGGGAGGGGGGAGGGGGGAAACAGATAAAGGAAACCAGTGTTTACTGAATACACTTATGTGTCTCCCACGATGGTGGGTGCTCTGAGACCAGAATGAGAGGCGGGTTTTGTTTTTAGTTCAGATTCATCATTAAATGATGTGTGACTTTTGGCAAGTATTTTCCCTCTCTGGGCTTTGGTTTTCCATTTCATAAAGGGTTGGGGTAGAGGATCTCTAACTCCCATCCAGGCCTATACATCTAGAGATGTAGTCTTTATAGACCAATGCCTCCTCCTATATCACTGGGAGTTCTCAAAAGCAGTATCCAAGGTCTCATCACATCATATGTGAGGGCAGCTGGAGTCCTGGAGTGTTTGCTCTGGAACTCAGTGCGGGTGCTGACAGGGAATGCCTCTTGTCTTTTTGTTCTAGCGTGGTATTCTTTCTTCTTCTCCAGGACAAGGATCTGGCCACTAGACCAGGAAGGCTACCGTATGTCACTGGTAGATCTGAGCCATCAGCTAGGATAAGGGGGGACTAAGTAAGTGAGTGGAGGTCAGGTAGAGATGGAGAAGAGGAGGACACAGGATGTGTGAGGTGGCAGAGAAGGAGAGTTGCCAAAATGTGTCTTTATGATAGGTCTGTGGCCAAATCTCCCAGCAAGACCAGCTGGCTTTTTTGTAGGGAGATAGTGGAGTGCAATGGTCTAAGATAGTAATTATCATCAAGGGACTTGGGTGTTAGTCCTAGTTCTGGACTAACTGATGCACACTTTTCCTTTTCTCTGATTCTCTAAGGTGAGGGCTGTGCAGGGACCTCCTCAGTGACACTCTTCCACAGGAATATCTTGGTCAAGTACCATGCATGACACCCTACAGAAAACCAGGACCACTCAATGTGCACAGCTCACTTGACCTTGATGATTTTCATATCTCAGCTTTCCCTAGGGACCCAAGTCATTTTCAACAAAGGGTGTCCATCTTAGAGATGGCTGCTTTCAGGAGAGTCACCACTCTTCCAGGATGACCTGGGCGTTGTGCTGAGCTGCCTGGCCCCTCACCTCCTCCACTCTTCTCTACCCGATCGGAGGTCCTGACCACTATTTGGAGAACGCCTGTTGAGTATGTTGCCCACATGACTCCTGCATCCACTGAGAATTGAACTAGATGTTCTCTGAGATTCCCCCTAATTCTGAGCTTGAGAGACCTGTATTTTTTCCAGAATTATGAGAGCAGGACATGGCTTCTAAGAAACCAAGATCTTCAGGATATTAAAAAAAGATATACATAATTAGGCCTTATTTTATTTTTTGTGAAACTATATAATGTGCTGTGCTGAACACTCTAGTTGTAGGGCCTCAGAAGGCAAGGAAGCAAGCAAAAAAGTAGAAAAGGAAGAAGGAAGGGAGGAAGGAAGGAAGGAAGAGAGGGAGGGAGGGAGGGAGGAAGGAGGGAGAAAGAGAAGGATATAACGAGGCTGTACATAAAAGATGCCAAGAGGAGAAAGGGGGAAGAGAAAAGAGAAAAAGAACAGAAAAAAGAAGAAAGAAGAGAGAGAGGATAGGAGACCAGAGAGATGGACATGCTCCTTGAGGACACGTTTCCAGGCTGCAGTCCTGCTGCCCGCCATGCACAGGGATCTGCCCCCTACCCACCACGACTTCCTCTGAGCAGGAACTTCTGTAGCTGTGGAGCAGATCAGGCTGCCCTGGCTGGTTTTCAGCACAGTCCCTGCTGTTTCTGAAGGATGCTGGAGGTGGAGTAATTAGCACTTGTTCCTGTGCCAGTGCTATGCCGGAGGAATGGGCTGTTGGAGAACACTGTTTGGCTGATGGATTGCTGGCCTCTTGTACTGCCTGAGGGCTTGTCTGTGCATTTGAACTTCTCAGCAACCATGGAGGTAATGTGGGAGGAGGATGCTGGAACTGCGCCCTCCAGGCAGACTTCCCATGGCTGTAAGAAGCCCAAAGAGACTAAACAAAGTAAAGGAATGGCAAAGTAGAGACAGTTTTGAGAAGGAAGGTAGCAGAGCCCTGAGCAAATTTCCTCCAGAATCATCTTTGTCAATTTTTAAAAAATGATTCAATCATCTTGTTTTGAAATAAACGAATCCTGAGCTCTGGCATCATACAGCCCCGGATGTAAATTCTACTTCTTCCCTTCATCTTGAGCAACCAACTTAATCTTTCAGAGACTCAGTCTTCCCACCTGTATAATGGAGGTGCTACTTGTAGAACAAGGATTTGAGATGTTCTGGTTGCTTCCTGGTGTGTTACCTGGCATTCAGCAGGTGCTGGGCAATGTTTGCTCTCATGCCCTTCAAGCATCTAATTTCACTTCTTTCTTCATATTTCCAATCCATTAGGGACACTGAAGCACAGGCATTGCTAGAAACCAATCACTGATTTTAAAAGGCAAAAGAAGATTCTATGTGGCAAATATATTCAGGAGGAAATAGTGATAATGAGGAACCAGGGAGGCCTCATGGTGTTCGCTCATTCTCTAACAGTGCTCCCCAACTTTTTTTGGCACCAGGGACCAGTTTCTTGGAAGACAATTTTTCCATGGACGGGGAGCAGGGGGATGGTTCAGATGGTAACACCAGCAGTGGGGAGTGATGGGGAGCGATGGGGAGTGATCGGGGTGATGGGGAGCAATGGGGAGTGGTGAGGAGTGATGGGGAGCGATGGGGAATGGTGGGGAGCAATGGGGAGCGATGGGGAGCAATGGGCACAATGGGGAGGGATGGGGAGCAGTGGGAAGCGATGGGGAGCGATGGGGGGCAATGGGGAGCGATGGGGAGCAGTGGGGAGTGATGGGGAGAGATGGGGGCGATGGGGAGCAATGGGGAGCAGTGGGGAGCGATGAGGAGCGGTGGGGAATGGTGGGGAGTGGTGGGGAGCGGTGGGGAGCGGTGGGGAGCGGTGGGGAGCGATGGGGAGCGGTGGGGAGCGGTGGGGAGCGGTGGGGAACGGTGGGGAGTGATGGGGAGCGATGGGGGGCGATGGGGGCGGTGGGGAGCGATGAGGAGTGATGGAGGGTGATGGGGAGCAATGGAGAACGGTGGGGAGCGATGGGGAGCGATGGGGAGCGGTGGGGAGCGGTGGGGAGCGGTGGGGAGCGATGGGGAGCGGTGGGGAGCGGTGGGGAGAGGTGGGGAGCGATGGGGAGCGGTGGGGAGCGATGGGGAGTGGTGGGGAGCGGTGGGGAGCAGTGGGGAGCAGTGGGGAGCAATGGGGAGCGGCAGATGAAGCTTCACTCGCTCGCCTACTGCTCACCTCCTGCTGTGCAGCCTGGTTCCTAACAGGCCACCAGCCTGTGATCCGGGGGTTTGGGACCCCTGCTCTAAGAGGTTGAGGGTATCTCAATAGCCAGTATTAGCTGTAGTGCCAGCTTTTTTTGTTTTTCTGGCCACACCACACAGCACGTGGAATCTTAGTTCCCTGACCAGTGTTTGAACCCGCGGCCCCTGCATTGGAAGAGCAGAGTCCTAACCACTGGACCACCAGGGAAGTCCCCCTAGAGTGTCAGCTTTTTGTGCTTTTCCTTTACCTGCAGTTTTGCTTGTCACTCCCCCTGGTACCTCGGGCATTGTCCCTTATGCCTTCTCTGAATACTTTTCCCCATCAAGTTGAACTGCAATAATTTGTCTTCTTAATGCATAGTTTTTACTCTCTTCTGAGAGGATAATTTTGATTTCCTCTCCTGAAAGTTAGGCATTTATTTTTGTATTCTTCTATTTCTTGCCTTTTCTTAACAATTTCTCTAAGGAGATTCAGCTGTTCATACCATCTGGCCACAGCCTCAAGAATTAGAAAAGCGTGTTCCATGATAAGAAAGTTCATCTTTACGTGCTTCAGGTATGCAGGCCGGAATGGAGATTCAGAGAACAAAACTCATGCATGATCCTGTTGTGTGAAGCTGTTGTTTCATACAGGAGAGTTGTCTGAAGGTGGTACCACACAACTGTGCACACAGATGTAGACACACCACACACACACGCAGAATGTACAACCAACCAGGAACGAGGAGACCACACTTCTAATTCCACCTTTGCCACCATCTTGCACTGTGACCTTAGAATAACCACCTAATCCTCAAAGGAGATCATATTATTCCAATTTTACAGATGAGAATACTGAGGTACAAGGTTGTTATTTTTTGCTCAATATCACATTTCTATTATAAAATCCAGCAAGTATTAAAATTTAGCTTTCTTGTTCCCCAAATCAAGAGCTCAGAGTTTAGATTTGAAAGGAGGACTGTTCATGTCTCTGTGTCCTTAACTCCCTGTCTGCCCTGGCTTGACTCCTTTAGGCCATGCTGCCCACTTCTCTTGGTATGTACCTAGCCTCCAGAATAGAAAAGTCTGGCATATCAATTCCACCCATGGCCTCCATTCCTGGGCTCTCATCTTACCTTTCCTACACTAGGGGGTTTACCTTCTGACACAGAAACACTTAACCTTCTAAGACTGCTGGGTCCCCTTTCTTCTCTGGAAACTTTTCTCTCTCTGAGCTCTTAGCTCCTTTTCCTCTCCCCTTCCTCCCTCCCTCCACCCAGCCCTTCTTCACTAAACTCTATTGTTTGAACTGATTGCTCAGAGCCAGGTGTGGGGTGGAAGCGCACTGACTAAAATAAATTTGCACTCAAGTGTTGAATGAAAGCCTCCCCTGTGTCCTAGTTTGTATTTTAAAAAGAAGCATAAGTAAGCCCAACTGACATTCTAATAAGTTATGGGTTCTTCAGATGATGTGAAACGTGCCACGAACAATCCTGGAATTAGTGGAGTGATGTGCAGCTATTTACCACCAGAGAACGGGTAGCATATCTGGCTTAAAATTACCACCAGGGACAACCCCACCTCTTCTAAGCCTGGTCCTGCTCATTTGAAAGCTGCTTCTAGAGTCTTTAATTATAAAATGTGAGTGTCTTTAACACTGGAAGAATCTCCCTCAATATGTATTTTATCAAGAACTATAGATGTTTTTTTTGCATTCTTGGTGGGTTGGTGGAGGGTCCAAAAGCAACGCTGGGAGGCTGAACATGACAAACAGGAGGATTCAATTAGGAGGAAAAAACTCAGCATCACCCGCTGGGACCACACTGCCTCATTCCCGCACTAGATTCCATCTTTGAAATGTCTTCTGTACAGCACTCTCACCCCTGCCCCACTCCTTGAAATTTCACAGCTGCAATACAGAGGGACTTTGAAGGGCGGAAAGACAAGAGGGATTTTTCCTTTCTCCATGGTCATATTTAACAGCCAGTTCCCAAATGGTATTAATAAACATTTCAACTTCAAAAACCGAACTTGACATTTCTACATCCTTTCCATTGTTGCTATGTTTTTGTCTTTGTCATTACACAAATGATGTGTATGGTACATGTGGGACTAAAACGGGTTCACATGTCTCTGGGTTCAGAAATGTGTATGTTTGTTGAAGTGTCTATAGGTCCCTGAGAAGTACTGGGGTAGTAATTGTTATCCTAGAGATAGAATAACATCTAGCGCTATGCGTCCAAAGATTGGAAACTCCAAGATCAATATGTGCGGTACAGAAAGTAAGAGTGCAAGTATTCTTTTGGCAAAAGGGCTGAATGAGATGCGACAGTGGTATAATGGGTGCCAGTGGTCAACCTTGCATTTGAATCCCAGCTATACTACAGGCTATCTGAGTGATTTTTGAGCAAGTAATTGAATCTTTCTGCCTCAGTTTCCACTTCTGTAAAATGAGGATAATAATGCTTTCTTGCAGGGTGCCTTGAGATTTAAATTAAATGATAATGTATTGAAATGACGCCCACATAGTGAAGTAATAAGAAATACCTTTATATTGGTCTCTGCCCCAGGTTCCTGACACAGAGGTTCTAAAGCCCTTATAAGTAAGGATGCCAGAAGAATCTTTTGTGTTAACATTTTAGTCTTGGCTCCAGTTCCTGACACAGAGCTCCTAAGACCTTTGCAATTTCCTGAATGATAGGAGACTCTGACCCAAAGCTCCTAAATGCCTTGGACTTTCCTGGGTTAATAGGAATGTCTTTTGTTCTAAAAAGGTGACTCTTAGTAGGCTCCTGGGTAAAGGGCTGAACACCAGAAAGACCAGGCCATGAATAGAAGCTTGGAACTTTTAGCCTCACCCCCCATTTTCTGGAGAATTGAGAGGGGCTGGAAATGGAGTGAATAATTGATCACACCTAGACAATGAGGCCTCTACAAAAATCCCTATAGTGCAGAGTTTGGAGAGCTTCCCAAGTGTGCAGGTTGGTGACTATACCCATAAGCTGGGAGGGTGGTGGACCCCAATTCTACGAGAACGGATACCCCTGTGCTCAGAATTCTTCCAGACCTTGCCTTACGGGCCTCTTTATCTAGCTGTTCATCTGTATCCTTTATTATATAATAAACTAGTAAATGTAAGTCAGTTTTTCCCTGAGTTCTGTGAGCTGTTCTAACAAATGATCAAATTCAAGCAGGGGGTGTAAGAACCTCCAATTTGTAGCCAAGTCAGACAGAAGTTGTGGGTAACCTGAGGACCTAATACTCGGGGTTGGTGTCTGAAATGGGAGGCAGTCTTGTGGGATGGAACCCTTCTCCTTTGGCATCTGCACTAGGTCCCATCAGAGTCAGATTTGACTTGAATGTAGGACACCCTCTCAGAGAGCTGCTTGGTGTGGGAAAAAATGCACACATCTGGTGTCTGCAGTATTGTGGGTGCGAGGAAAAGAGAAACACACAGAGTGCTTTTCCTCTTGCATCAAAGACATTGCCCAATAAATAATGATGGTCACTAATGACTTAATACTAGTATTCATGGTTTCAGGAAAAGAAGGAGGAGGAGGAAGTCACTGGAGGGGAAAAGGGCCGATGAGTGACGGGCATTGAGGCACCTGGGTTGTTGGTGTCCAGGCAATTTGGCGTTCTCTGAGTTTTCTAGGAAGACTCAGAAAACTCAGGCTCAGGGGATGGAGTGGCAGAAAAGAGCAGCAGTGAAGACACTGGGAGCAGCTGGACCTTGGGGAGCCCCTGTCTGGAAGCAAGCCTGCTGAAAGGCCGTGGGATGACAGAATCCATGGGTGAAAAGCTTCAGTCACGTGGCCAGGCAAGTGCTGGTCATGTGACCCTGTCTGCTGCTTGCTGGCATTTGGTGTCAAACTCTGTTCTAGGAAGTATTTTATAGATAATTTTACCCAAATGGACGTGTGAGTCATGGTGACCTTGACTCTGTGGGACAATGGGAACTGGGCCTTGGAGGACATTCCGAGGAGTAATGTGGGTCAATGTCCTACATTTCCTGGAGAAAACAAGAGCACGGGAGACACTTTGGAGACACTCCGAGTATATTTATACACACACAGTCACGCACACACATACACACACTGGCACGTATTTAAGACAATGACTGACTGGTAAATTGTAATAGAAAAGGGATCTATTTTGGTAGCATTGATGTGATTGATTGACTACTATAAATCCGTAAGTTCATGGGCCTGACCATACTTCTGCTTGGGTCAGAAATGCTCTATGCACTCTAGGGCGCACATGACGCAACTACTGAAACCGCGCGCCTAGAGCCCATGCTCCGCCACAAGAGAAACCACCACAATGAGAAGCCCACGCACCGCAACGAAGAGCAGCCCCTGCTCGCCGCAACTAGAGAAAGCCTGCGTGCAGCAACGAAGACACAAATCAGCCAAAAATAAATACATAAATAATTGATTTTTTAAAAATGCTCTATGTACGCGGTTCTGTGCCAGTAAGGGACTCAGAATTCAGGGACACAGAGCCAGGTGAAGGAGGCTGAGGACCCTGAGACACTTCGTTTTCCTAAAACTGAGCTTTAATCCTGCCAGTGTCCTGAAGAAAGCCATCCCTTGCTTCTGCTCACCTGCAGGATACACTCCCACCTTCCTCTCGGAGCCCACAATTGTAGGACTAGTTCTTGTTCAGTTCTAGCCTGATCCCATCTCACAGGCCCTCGATATCCTGATACTTGCATTTCCTTCCAGTCTTCAGGTTCCCTTTTTACCCCTGGCTTTGCACATTCTGTTCCCTCTGTCTAGAATAACCTTCCTACTCCAGGAACAGGAATTCACCTTTTCAAATCTGGGCTGTGTGGTTTGTGCCATAACAAAGCCACCTTTGATGGGTTAAGAGCCCTTTCAATTGCAAACTTCTTACTTCCCTTGGCCTGGCCTTGATGACTGTGAGAGTTGTTAGCTCACGAGACTGTGAACCTTCCGGGGAAAAGAGGTCAGCGTATTTCACCTCCATGTCTTGAACCTCGCATCTAGTCTGGAAAAAAATGTGTTAAAATAGATTAATGATTGAGTTGTTTTTCAGCCCACAGCCTAAAATTTTTTTCAGTGTGATTCTCAGACCACCTGCATCAGCATATCCTTGGGGAGCCTGTTAAAAATGGGAGGTTCTGAGCCTCACCCCAGACCTAAAGCATTTCTCAGGTGGGGTCCTGGTATCTGTATGGCTAGCAAACTTCCCAGATAATTATAGTCACACTGATGTTGAGAACCACTGCACTAGCAGATAGAAGCAGGGAAAGGCTACAAGAGACAAACACTGGCGAGAGCTGAGAGCCCGATGGGTGAATGGGGAGAGAGTGGGTGGCCAGAATCATTTTATTATACAGCTTTCTAATTGATAGTCACAATAGTCTGATAGTAATAATAAATACACTGCATATCTAGAAAAGTTTAAACTTGCGGTCAGTAATTTTTCTCAAGAAGGAATAGTCACACATCAATCATTTTAGAAATATTGCCATCCCAAACGGAAAAGCCGCATTTTAAAAACTAAAGAATAAATAAATGAATGATTTGGGTAATTAATTCACATAAAACAGTGTATGGGTGAACTTCATAGGGGATAACTGTTATATAACATGGCTACTATGTTCCTTCGGGCAGTTCATCTTTTGCCCTTGTCACACTCACCAACTGGCCTCACCAACTGAGCCAAAGAGAGGAAGAGTCTAGGAGAACCAAGCAACACATGGATGAGTGTGGTCAACTCACAGTAGACAGGGCAGCAGAATGACTACGGGGTATTTGGAGACCGGAAGACCTGGGCTCAATTCTCATGTCTACCTCTTAACTCACCTTGGGTCCTTGAGTATTTGTTTTCTCCCCCTCTAATGATGGCAGGTGGTATCTCAATTGTGCAGTTGGTATGAGACTGATGTTCAGTAGTATTTAAGTGTCAGGCATTTTACATACATTATTATTGAAGAGATTGTTGTTATTCCTTAGATGGGAAAACTGAGATTTGAAGAGTGTAGAAACTTCCCCACAGTTGCCTAGATAGCAAGTGCTGCGGTTCAACTTGGATTCCAAGTTGGTTATGATAAGGAGTGTAACAATGCCCAGTGCCTGGTAGGACATCAGAGCCTTTGCATCCTTCCTTTCCTACGGCTAAGAGGAATCTAAAGGACAGAACAAAGGGCAGAGAGCATCTCAGATCTCTTTTGAATTGCATTTTTGGCTTCAACACAGAAGCTTCCAGCATCTCTCCCAGTCTCTCTCCATCTGGAAATATTAAACGTCTGTCTCAGGGCACAGGTGACTGACATGGTGGGAAGGGCCAGCTGCTGAAAGATTGACCCCGAAGGTGACCAGGATCAAAGTGGATGTGGGCTTTGTAGATCAAAGGCTTTGCTTCCCCCATGGAGTGACCCAGAGAGCCAAAGTCAGGGCAGCGGCAAGCGCAGGCTGCGGGAACATCGCATTCCCATCAGTTCATGTTGTAATTAGGCAGCCGAGTGCATCAGCTAAGGCTTCTGGGTGGTCTGAGTGGGGGACTCTCCACTAGCTCCCGTTGCTGAGCTCTGGTCGTGGAGCATGGTGGGCAGGCCCAGCCTGGGAGAGAAAGATCTCACCACTTAGACGGAGCAGTGGGCTCCCAGCTCTGTGGTCACTCTGTTTGTGGAGCCTTCTGTTGTCCTCAGAAGGCTGTTTTAAATTAGCTGGTGGTTTCTCAAGTTGGGCTTAAAGAAGAGGTGCTCAGAGCCCCCAAACCACTTTCACCTCATAACTCTGGTTTGCCGGCCTCAATAGAGAGAATGTCTGTTAAAGGTCTGTGATGTCAGAACCATTGGATGAGGACTTCCATGGACGCAGAGGAAACAATAATTAAAGCTTCAGTTACTGAGTGCTTATTAAATACCAGCACTTACATGTCACTCAGATCCTCACAAAATTCTGCTCTTGGTATGGTTAGTCCCATTTTATAGAGAGTAACATTGGGGCTCAGAAAGATGCAATGACTTTCTCACAAGTGGAGCTCCCAAGTGAAGTTGCCAGGGCTTAGATCAGGTTTTGGGACTCCAGACCTGCATTAATTATCTAGTGCCACAATGACAACCAACCACAAAACCTCAGTGACCAACAACCAGCAACAGTTACTTTTGCTCCCTAGTCTATGGGTAAGGTGGGAAGTTCTGCTGATTTGGAGCAGGCTCTGCTTCCTGGGGCTGGGCTCATTCCTGGGTCATGGGTCAGTGGCTGGGTTAGCTGGGGCAGGCCTATTTTGCATGGTCTCCACTGGGGAGACCACGCCCTCTACCATGTGGCCTCTCAGCCTTCAGGGAGTCAGGCTGGGCTTGTTTTCTGGGTGTGGTAGGGGTCGGGGGGAAAGAACGTGAGCATATTGTTCTGGGTACTGAATTGTCTTACTGCCCCATCACCTCGTCCTACTGGCTGACACAAAGCAGCACACGGTGTTGGTATTTGTGTTGAATACTGTGTTGAATCCGGTAGACTATTCAGGCATAGAAAAATAGATTCTCTCTGTAGATAGGAGGAGCTCTAATATCATACTTGTGAAGGTATTATTTGAATATCGAGAGACCATCCCTTGGGCTCTTCATGCAATCATTTTACCAAAAAGCTGCAATCTTTCCACTATACCAGTGTGCCACTGATGTAGAATTTTGAGGATTTTTGTACGTTGTTTCTATTTTTAGTAAATAAGCTAAAACCCTAATATTGTCCCTGCCTTGGTTTAAGTAATACATACACTTCCGCTGAAAGATGCATAATAAAATTTGCACCAAATTTATTCTTACTCTAGCTGATACCGAATGAGGAATGGAAGACAATGACGTGTACACTTTGCTATGGTCACTGTGTCCTAGGATTACTGACTGAGCTCTGGAAGCTCACAGAAACATTGCAATGGCGCCTAATTGAGTTTAGGATCCACGCAAAGTTCTCTGTTTAGTCCTCTGGAGCGTTCCCCATCCTGCCCTGTCCTCTCTCTGATCCTGTCTCCTAACAAGTCCACTCTCCTCCCCAGCTTCCTTCCTCTAGTCCTGAGTGGTTTGTTTTCCTGCAATATTGCCTCACTCTCCTTGTCTCTGTGTTTCTGCACATGCTGTTCCTTTGGTCTGGGGTGTCCTTCCTTCTTTCTTTCTCGTCTAACTCCTACTCATGCTTCACTTCTCGAGGGGGCCCCTTCCTAAGCGTGCCACCTGGTTTAGCACCGACACCGGGCTGCGTTTTCCTCGCTCCAAGGCCTCGCCACACCGTGAGTTCCTTGGGGACAGCTTTCATCTCTCTGTTTCCAGTGTCCAGCACAGTCACAACAGGTGGAGAGGAGTTATTTGTCAAATAAACAGATACATAAAAAAAAGCATCTACGTGCTTCGAGTGTTATTTATTCTTTGAGGAAATGACTTTAATAAAGAAACAATTTTTAATTTCATGACTCTTCATGCAACTTTTTGCAATTCAAATTTTTCTTAACTGCTCCTTCACGCCATGAGTAAAAGAAGCCTTTTTTTTTTTTTTTTTTTTTTTTTACAGTCACACATGTTGGGTTGGCTGAAAAGCCCTGTAGGCTGAATGGAGATACCTCATTTGAGGAAACACAGCCTCAAGCCATGTGAGCTCCGGGTCCACAAGCTCTGCCAGAGCTCAGCGGGACATTTTTATGAGCTGTTTCTAGAATTCTTTCCAGCCCAAACTTTATCCTGTTTGTCCCAATTCCTGGGTCTATCTGAACACTTGGTTATTGGCCTTCTACTCTGGAACACGGCCAGCACACAGGGAGTGAGGTTTAAAGAATGAGGGTGTGTGCAGGAATTTTAATAAATAGTCCCATCTTGGAGGGTTTGTTGATGAAGTAGGGTGGAATGAAGGGTGTCAAGGATACAAAGAAGGAAACCAAATGAACAAGTACTGAATTTTCAAATATTTCATGCAGATCTATATGTAGATTTATGCACACATATTATTGTCTAAGTATAGTGTATATGTATGCATGCATACACTTTGTGTATTTAACATATAAGTGTGTATTTAAATCATGTATTTGTTCTGCTTTGTAGATGTATATGCATGCGTATTTGCACACCTCTGTATATATACATGCATCTGAACATATTCGTAAACTTATGTGTGTATTTGACGTATATTACATAAAATCTTGCACTATGCATACATAGTTCTGATTAACTTTCTATATAAAGTATAGAAAGTCTAATTCATACGCAAGTATGTATGTAAATGTCTGTATATATAAATGTGTAATGCTATATATCACAGTTATTGTGTGTATATATTTGTGTGATGTAGCTACCTCTGATTATTCATATGAATAAGTATGCCTAAATGCTTTTCTACATATGCAGATATATAGACACACTTGAATGTAGCCTTATCAAGTCTTAGATTTAAAATATATAATATGGATATTTTATACCAGAAGTATGTTACAGAGGAAATTCAAGACTGTGTTTAATAATTTTTTTCATTTGCAAGACTATCTAGGAAAGTACTTTGTATATAGTAGACACTCATGAATATCCCTGTTGATGACATCTTTCAAAATGAATTACATTTGTGAAGGTGATGCTAGTTACTGGAACAAATAAACCTAAAATCTCAGTGGGACACTGGTGACCTAGGTCCTCTCTTGCCCCTTGGTGATGATCATTTCCTTTTCTTGGATTCTGTTTCTTCCTCTTTAATATGAGGATGTTGTATGAAATGGCTCCAGATGCTTTGTTAGTGATTACGTGCTTTGCTTGTTTACTTTTGGCAATTCTTAACTGGACACCCAGGGTCAGCCTTGCAACATTTTTAGAAAGAGACTGTGATCTTTTCAACTGCAGCTTATGAGGTTTATGAGGAAGAGAAGTCTTAAAAGAATCAGCCACTGGCATTCACTAACCTGATGTTATGGCCAAACTTTGTGATGTTGGAGGGAATGCTGATGTGACGACAGACAGGAGAAAGGGGATTCCATCCCTATATGGCCACTTACGAGTTCCTTCCTTCTGAAAGCCACCTGGGTTTTCCTTATATGTAAGACAAAGATTATGGTTGTGCTGTATCTACCCACAGAGACTTGTTACAAGAAGCAAATGAGATCTCTTCTAAGCTTTTTAAAATGAAAACTGATTTTATTGAGGTGATAATGATAACTGATATCTGCTGTTTAGGTTGATAAAATATAGTAGCAAGGCAAGGCAAACGCTTTTGAGCAATGAGTAGAACAACAGTAAACATCTAACACAAATGACTCTAGTTTCTGGGATAGTAACAAAACTCTGGGCAGAGGCTTTACATCCATGATGTGAGAAAACACATTCATGGGATCCGTGGCCTGGGAAAGTTTCCCAAGGAAGGCTCAGTTGATCCATGCCTTGAAGCAAGGAGATTTCCACTTATAGTGAAGAGATGTTACAGTGATCTCCAAAGAGAGGGTTCCCAGGCACCTAGGAGCATCTGGTACCCACACAGACATCTAGAGGGAGCTTACCAGAGATGCTGGCTGCAGGAGCCTCTGGAAATTGCTGGGATAGACCAAGGACTCCTAATTTTTGGTATACAAGCCCTCCAAGTGGTCTGTGGATAGAATTACAAAGTTTGTAATCATGGACAAAAATCATATCTTTTATTCCTTTCCAAGAGTTAGCATAAGGACTACTCAGTTCAGGGTGGCAGATTTTATATTTGGTTTTGGCTAAGGAAGTATAGGTCACATTTTCTGTTTCTTCTGAGGATTATTAAAGAAGTGAACATTGTAGAGAACATTTTATTTTTCTTAATTCCTAAGGATATAAGAACTATAGAGAGATTGGTTCAAGATGGCAGAGCAGAAGGACGTGCGCTCACTCCCTCTTGCAAGAGCACCAGAATCACAACTAACTGTTGAACAATCATTGACAGGAAGACACTGGAACTCACCAGAAAGATACCCCACATCCAAAGACAAAGGAGTAGCCACAATGAGATGGTAGGAGGGGTGCCATCACAATAAAATCAAATCCCATAACTGCTGGGTGGATGACACACAAACTGAAGAACACTTATACCACAGAAGTCCATCCACTGTAGTGAAGATTCTGAGCCCCACATCAGGCTTCCCAACCTGGGGGTCTGGCAATGGTAGGAGGAATTCCTAGAGAATCAGACTTTGAAGGCTAGTGGGATTTGATTATAGGACTCTGACAGGATTGGGGGAAACAGAGACTTCACTCTTGGAGGTCACACACAAAGTAGTGTGCGCATCAGGACCCAGGGGAAGGAGCAGTGACCCCGTAAGAGACTGAACCAGACCTACCTGCTGGTGTTGGAGGGTCTCCTGCAGAGGCGTGGGGTGGCTGTGGCTCACCATGAGGACAATGACACTGGCAGCAGAAGTTCTGGGAAGTACTCCTTGGCGTGAGCCCTCCCAGAGTCCGCCATTAGCCCCATCAAAGAGCCGGGTAGGCTCCAGTGTTGGGTGGCCTCAGGCCAAACAACTAACAGGGAGGGAACTCAGCCCCACCCAACAGCAGACAAGAGGAGTGAAGTTTAACTGAGCTCTGCCCACCAGAGCAACACCCAGCTCTATCCACCACCAGTCCCTCCCATCAGGAAACTTGCACAAGCCTCTTAAATAGCCTCATCCACCAGTGGGCAGACAGCAGAAGCAAGAAGAACTACAATCCTGTAGACTGTGGGGCAAAAACACATTCATAGAAAGATAGACAAAATGAAAAGGCAGAGGGCTATGTACCAGATGAAAGAACACAATAAAACCCCAGAAAAACAATTTAATGAAGTGGAGATAGGCAACCTTCCAAAAAAGAATTCAGAATAATGATAGTGAAAATGATCTAAGACTTTGGAAAAAGAATGAAGGCAAAGATCAAGAAGTGCAAGAAATGTTTAACAAAGACCAGAAGATTTAAAGAACAAACACCTAGAAGAATTAAAGAACAAACAAACAGAGATGAACAATACAATAATTGAAATGAAAAATACACTAGAAGGAATCAATAGCAGAATAACTGAGGCAGAAGAACAGATAAGTGACCTAGAAGACAGTATGGTGGAATTCACTGCTGCAGAACAGAATAAAAAAAAAATGAAAAGAAATGAAGACAGCCTAAGAGACCTTGGGGACAACATTAAACACAACAACATTCACGTTATAGAGGTCCCAGAAGGAGAAGAGAGAGAGAAAGGACACGAGAAAATATTTGAAGAGATTATAGTCGAAAACTTCCGTAACATGGGAAAGGAAATAGCCACCCAAGTCCAGGAAGTGCAGAGAGTCCCAGGCACGATAAACCCAAGGAGAAACATGCTGAGGCACATAGTAATCAAACTGACAAAAATTAAAGACAAAGAAAAATTACTGAAAGCAACAAGGGAAAAATGACGAATAACATACAAGGGAACTCCCATAAGGTTAACAGCTGATATCTCAGCAGAAACTCTGCAAGCCAGACGGGAGTGGCATGATATATTTAAAGTGATGAAAGGGAAGAACCTACAACCAAGATTACTCTACACAGCAAGGATCTCATTCAGATTCAACAGAGAAATCAAAAGATTTACAGACAAGTACAAGCTAAGAAAATTCAGCACCAGCAAACCAGTTCTACAACAAATGTTAAAGGAACTTCTCTAAGTGGGAAACACAAGAGAAGAAAAGGACCTACAAAAACAAACCCCAAACAATTAAGAAAACAGTAATAGGAACATACATATCAATAATTATCATAAATGTGAATGGATTAAACACTCCAACCAAAAGACACAGGCTCACTGAATGGATGCATAAAGAAGATCCATATATATGCTGTCTACAAGAGACCCACTTCAGACCTAGGGACACATACCAACTGCAAGTGAGGGGATGGAAAAAGATAGTCCAAGCAAATGGAAATCAAATGAAAGTTGGAGCAGCAATACTCATATCAGATAAAATAGGCTTTAAAATAAAGAATGTTACAAGAGACAAGGAAGGACATGACATAATGATCAAGGGATCAATCCAAGAAGAAAATATAACAATTTTAAATATATATGCACCCAAAATAGGAGCACCTCAATACATGAGGCATCTGCTAGCAGCTGTAAAAGAGGAAATAGACAGTAACACAATAATAGTGGGGGACTGTTAACACCTCACTTACAACAATGGAGAGATCATCCAACAGAAAATTAATAAGGAAACACAAGCTTTAAATAACACAATGGACCCGATAGATTTAATTGATATTTATAGGACATTCCATCCAAAAACAGCATACTACACTTTCTTTTGAAGTGCACATGGAACATTCTCCAGCATAGATCACATCTTGGGTCAAAAATCAAGCCTCAGTAAATTTAAGAAAATTGAAATCACATCAAGCATCTTATACGACCACAATGCTATGAGATTAGAAATCAATGACAGGGAAAGAAACATAAAAAACACAAACACATGGAGGCTAAACAGTACATTACTAAATAACCAAGAGATCACTAAAGAAATCAAAGAGGAAATCAAAAAATACCTAGAGACAAACGACAACAAAAACACCACGATCAAAAATCTATGGGATGCAGCAAAAGCAGTTCTAAGAGGGAAGTTTATAGCAATACAATCTTACCTCAAGAAACAAGAAAAATCTCAGATAAACAATCTAACCTGACACCTAAAGGAACTAGAGAAAGAAGAACAAACAAAACCTAAAGTTAGTAGAAAGAAACAAATCATAAAGATCAGAGCAGAAATAAATGAAATAGAAACAAAGAAAACAATAGCAAAGATCAATAAAACTAAAAGCTGGTTCTTTGAGAAGATAAACAAAATTGATAAACCATTAGCCAGACTCATCAAGAAAAAGAGGGAGAGGACTCAAATCAATAAAATTAGAAATGAAAATGGAGCAGTTAAAACAGACACCGCAGAAATACAAAACATCCTTATAGACTACTACAAGCAACTCTATGCCAATAAACTGGACAACCTGGAAGAAATGGACAAATTCTTAGAAAGGTATAACCTTCCAAGACTGAACCAGGAAGAAATAAAAAATATGAACAGACCAATCACAAGAAATGAAATTGAAATTGTGGTTAAAAATCTTCGAACAAACAAAAGTCCAGGACCAGATGGCTTCACAGGCGAATTCTATCAAACATTTAGAGAAGGGCTAACACTCATTCTTCTCAAACTCTTCCAAAAAACTGCAGGGAAGGAACACTCCCACACTCATTCTACAAGGCCACCATCACACTGACACCAAAACCAGACAAAGATACTACACGCACAAAAAAATTACAGACCAATATCACTATGAATATAGATGCAAACATTCTCAACAAAATACTAGCAAACAGAAGTCAACAACACATTAAAAGGATTATACATCATGATCAAGTGGGATTTATCCCAGGAATGCAAGGATTCTTCAATATATGCAAATCAATCAATGTGATACACCATATTAACAAACTGAGGAATAAAAACCATATGATCATCTCAATAGATGCAGAGAGAGCTTTTGACAAAATTCAACACCCACTTATGATAAAAACTTTCCAGAAAGTGGACATAGAGGGAACCTACCTCAACATAATAAAGGCCATATACGACAAACCCACAGCAAACATCATTCTCAATGGTGAAAAACTGAAAGCATTTCCTCTATGATCAGTAACAAGACAAGGATGTCCACTTTCGCCACTATTATTCAGCATAGTTTTGGATGTTCTAGCCACAGCAATCAGAGGAGAAAGAGAAATAAAAGGAATACAAATTGGAAAAGAAGAAGTAAAATCGTCACTGTTTGCAGATGCCATGATACTATACATAGAGAATCCTAAAGATGCCACCAGAAAACTACTAGAGCTAATCAATGAATCTGGTAAAGTTGCAGGATACAAAATTAATGCATAGAAATGTCTTGCATTCCTATACAATAATGATGAAAAATGTGAAAGAGAAATTAAGGAAACACTCCCATTTATCATTGCAACAAAGAATAAAATACCTAGGAATAAACCTAACTAGGGAGACAAAAGACCTGTATGCACAAAACTATAAGACACTGATGAAAGAGATTAAAGATGATACAAACAGATGGAGAGATATACCATGTTCTTGGATTGGAAGAATCAATATTGTGAAAATGACTATACTACCCAAAACAATCTAGAGATTCAATACTATCCCTATCAAATTACCAAAGGTATTTTTTACAGAACTAGAACAAAAAATCTTAAAATTTGTATGGAAACACAAAAGACCCCAAATAGCAAAGCAGTCCTGAGGGAGAAAAACAGAGCTGGAGGAATCAGACTCCCTGACTTCAGACTATACTACAAAGCTACAGTAATCAAGACAATATGGTACTAGAACAGAAACAGAAATATAGATCAATTGAACAGGATAAAAAGCCCAGAGATAAACTCATGCACCTATGGTCAACTAATCTATGACAAAGGAGGCAAGGATATACAATGGAGAAAAGACAGTCTCTTCAATAAGTGGTGCTGGGAAAACTGGACAGCTACATGTAAAAGAATGAAATTAGAACACTCCCTAACACCATACACAAAAAATAAACTCAAAATGGATTAAAGACCTAAATGTAAGACTGGACACTATAAAACTCTTAGAGGAAAACATAGGAAGAACACTCCTGACATGTATGACAGCAAGATCTTTTCTGATCCACCTCCTAGAGTAATGAAAATAGATACCAAAATAAACAAATGGGACCTAATGAAACTTAAAAACTTTTGTAAATCAAAAGCAACTACAAACAAGATGAAAAGACAACACTCAGAATGGGAGAAAATATTTGCAAATGAATCAATGGACAAAGGATTAATCTCCAAAATATATAAACAGCTCATGCAGCTCAATGTTAAGAAAACAAACTACCCAGTCAAAAAATGGGGAGAAGACCTAAATAGACATTTCTCCAAAGGAAACATATAGATGGCCACGAACCACATGAAAAGCTGCTCAACATCACTAATTATTAGAGAAATGCAAATCAAAACTACAATGAGGTATCACCTCACACCAGTTAGAATGGGCATCATCAGAAAATCTACAAACAACGAATGCTGGAGAGGGTGTAGAAAAGAAGGAACTCTCTTGCACTGTTGGTGGGAATGTAAATTGATACAGCCATTATGGAGAACAGTATGGAGGTTCCTTAAAAAACTAAAAATAGAATTATCATATGACCTAGCAATCCCACTACTGGGCATATACCCAGAGAAAACCATAGTTCAAAAAGATACATGCACCCCAATGTTCATTGCAGCAGTATTTACAATAGCCAGGTCATGGAAGCAACCTAAATGCCCATTAACAGACGAATGGATAAAGAAGATGTGGCACATATATGCAATCGAATATTACTCAGCCATAAAAAGGAACGAAATTGGGTCATTTGCAGAGATGTGGATGGATCTGGAGACTGTCATACAGAATGAAGTAAGTTGGAAAAGGAAAACAAGTATCGTATATTAACGCATATGTGTGGAACCTAGAAAAATGGTACAGATGAACCAGTTTGCAGGGCAGAAATAGAGACACACATGCAGAGAACAAGCGTATGGACACTGAGGGGGGAAAGTGGTGGGTGGGGTTGGTGGTGGGATGAATTAGGAGATTGTGATTGACCTACATACAATAATATGTATAAAATGGATAACTAATAAGAACCTGCTGTAAAAAAAAATGAATAAAATTCTAAAATTCATATCTTTATTTTTACTACTGTTCAACTGAAATTTAGCATGTCCTTTAATTGTGAATGTGGGCAACATACTATAATCCTATTTGCAATACCTATAAAATCAATAGATACCGCAGCTATTTTCATATCCCATTAAAGTCGTAGATTTCTCAAAATGTTTACACCCATCACTACTTCGGAATTATGATAGTTACTAGATTTCTGTTCGATTTTTAAAATATAATGTGTTAAGCACAGATATTATTGTATCATGCCTTTATTTTAATACGAATAACTATATTCCTATATAACTGAGTCTCTTTTAAATCTTTGTTTTCTTTACACATTTAAATATTCTGAAAATGTGTTCAGAGGCTTTGCCGTACTGCCAAGACTGCATGGCACAGGAATAGTTAAAAACCCCTGGGTAGGACAAAGGAGCGATATTATCCAGCATGATTGAAGGCCAGCTGAAACATAAGCCTGTCTTGTGCTCATACTGGGACATTGGAGCCGTGATGTTGGACAATAAATATAAGAAGGAAGACAGAAAGGTTATGGAAGGGAAAGCATGGCAGCTGAAGCCAGACATTAGAATTTGGAAAGGGTGGGAAAGATGCTTGGAGCCATCGGTTTAGATTAGTGCCAGGGCAGGAGGAGAATGTTAGCAGTGACCATGGACTTAGCCTGAGAAGCTGAAAGGACTTCATTATATTTGTTACGGCAGCAATAGTAACATTATTGTTATGAGCATCTATGTGCCAGGCACTGGGCTGAGTTATCGACATGCACAAACTTGTTTAATAACACCATCGGTTCATGTTTAAGAAACGGAGCCTGAGAGGTTAATTAACTTGTCCACAGTCAGGCAAGTAGAATGCTAGGATTGAAACCCAGGGAATGTAAATTTAAATTTAAATAAGCCCAGGAGTTTATTACAATAGCACACAGTTTCCTCATCAAGCACAGTCCCACTTTGGGAGGGCAGGGGTGCCAGTGGGGTCTCCGGGGAGGTGGAATGTATTATGCATTTTGAGTCTTTCCTTGTCAGGGCCACTGTGTACTCACTGTGTTCATTGACTACATTCCTGAGTTACTGTAAGGGGCAGGGTGGGGGGTTGTTTGGAGCCTCCTGGGTGAATCTGGAGAGTTCTTACTGGAGTTGACTAGCAAGAAGCCTCGATTACATTTGTGGAGGCAGGATGAGGACAATGGAAGTCAGAGGCAACCATCCTGTAACTATTTTTAAATATGAAAATGAAAATAGCAACAACAAAATAAAACTGGGACTAGAGCACATTTTCCAAATTCAGCACAATTAACTCATCTTTTTTCCATGTGAAATTTGAGAGAGTGTGAGCTCGCGGAGAGAAATATGGCCCCCAGTTACCACCAGCCCTCCTTCTAAGCAAAGCAGAATTAAATGGATTTCCCAGGACCCTGCTTATACAGGGAGCTGGGAGCTCAGGCTAAGATGCACAAATTCCCAGTAAACGAAGAAATACTTGTAAAGCCTCAACTTCTCAGACACTTGAATTCAAACTTCACAGACACTTGAATTCTTTCTATGACATGCTTTGCCAAGTGATTGATCAACATTATTTGAATTCTTTCAGTGTCACGAAAGTTGTTACCTCCAAAGGTGACCCTGCATATGCTAGATTTTATCTGTACGATGTTTTTCATCGTGTGAATTTATATTTCTCTCATGCAGCTCCTATTTTAGCACTTGTGATGTCTGAGAAAATAATTTTAAAAACTTGAAAATAATTTTAACTGTGATGGCAGAACATACTTGTGGTAGTTGAGCCCATTAACTGAACAATCAAATAAGGTCTTACAAATCTCCACTCTCCCTGCCAACACACACACACACACATGCACACATTTCTTAATTATTAATATTTTAGTTAATTCAGGTCTTACTGGATCACACATGTAAGTCTAAGTAACATTAGTTCAATTTTTTGTGTAATTTAGTCACATAAAAATTCCTTCTCTATTTTGATTTCTTCACCTAGGCTTAATTTTGAGACAAAATATTACTATCTCCTCTCATAGCACAGGATGTGGCATAAACTATTTTTTTCAGGCCATGTGCTATGTGCCTTTGTTTAATCTTCATAACGACTATATGGGTAGATGTTATTATCCCAGTGTTACAGATAAGAAAACTGGGACTCAAAAAGAAACTTAAAATGGACTATAGACCTAAATGTAAGACCTGAAACCATAAAACTCCTAGAAGAAAACATAGGCAGTACGCTTTTTGACATAGGTCTTAGCAATATATATATATATATATATATATATATATATATATATATATATATATATCTGTCTCCTTAGGCAAGGGAAACAGCAAAAATAAACAATTGGGACCTAATCAAACTTAAAATCTTTTACACAGTGAAAAAAGCCATCAACAAAATGAAAGGCAACCTACTGAATGGGAGAAGATATTTGTAAATGATATGTCTGATAAAGGGTTAATATCCAAAATATATAAAGAACTCATACAACTCAGTATTAAAGAAGACCAACTCAACTAAAAAATGTACAGAGGACCAGAATAAGCATTTTTTTAAAGAAGACATACTGATGGCCCACAGGCACATGAAAAGATGCTCAACATCTAATCCTTGGGGAAATGCAAATCAAAACCACAGTGAGATACCATCTCACACCTGTCAGAATGACTATCATGAAAAAGACAAGAAATAACAAGGATGTAGAGAAAAGGGAATGTTAGTACACTGTTTGTAGGAGTGTAAATTGGTGTAGCCACTATGGAAAACAGTATGGAAGTTCCTCAAAAAATTAAAAATTAAGCTACCATATGATGTAGCAGTTTCACTCCTGTGTATATATCCAAAGAAAATAAAAGCAGTAACTCAAAAAGATACGTGCGCACCGATAGCAACATTATTTATGATTACCAAGATATGAAAGCTGCCTTAAGTGTCCGTCAACAGATGAATGGATAAAGAAGATGCAGTGTATATATACAAAGGAATATAACTCATCCATAAAAATATGAAATTTTGCCATTTGCAACAACAAGGATAAAACCTGGAGGGTATTATGCTTAGTGAAATAGCAGACAGAGAAAGACAAATACAGTATGTTTTCACTTATATGAGGAATCTAAAAAATGAGACAAATGAATGAATATTACAAAACAGAAACAGACTAGATACAGAGAACAAACTAGTGGTTACCAGTGGGGAAAGGAAAGGGGGGAGCAGCAAGATAGGTGAAGGGCATTAAGGGGTACCAACTACTAGGTATAAAATAAATCAGATAGAAAGATGCAATGTACAACACAGGGAATATAGCCAATATTTTATAATAACTTTATATGGAGTATAACCTGTAAAAATATTGAATTACTATGTTGTACACCTGAAACTAATATAATATTGTAAGTCAACTATACTTCAATAGAAAATAAATTAAAATAAATAAATATAAACAGAGGAAAAACAAAACAAAACACAACAGAAAAACTAAGAGTCCTGCTTGAGCGCATACACCTAAGTAAATGTGAAAGCCAGGCTTCAAATGCAAGCTAATATTTCTCAAAGCTTACAATCTTTACAATACTATACACTATCTCTTAATTTACCACAATACTTTGTAATGCTTATTTCCTTCCCCTACAAGATGCTGCTGGTGTCCCTATGTACAGAGAATATAACATTCATCTTTGAGTTCTTTATGTCTAGTAGAATGCCTTGTGCAGAGTGAACACTTAGTAAAGGAATAAATGAAAGATTAAATGAATAAAAGTAAGCACAGCCACTTTATTTAAACTTCTGCTGGATGCTCTATGTATTAAAGAAAAAACTTAGAAGTCCATTACTTTCCTAGGTGTGTTCATGCCAACAAGATACATAGGGCTAAATATAGGGATAGCTGGAGAGTTTTACCCTAGACAATGATAGGGTGGTTAGAGTCTGTTGTTCTCTGTCTTGAGGCAAACCAGGTGATTCATCACATGGGGTGGGAGAGGATTCTTGGAAAAGGGATCTGAGAGGATGCTAGGGTGAAAGAGAGGATGTAGAAGTTGAACCATGGTTCACACGAGAACTGGGAATGACTCCAAAGGACAAGGCATTCCAAAAGAAAAGAATTTATTTCTATCTCCTTAGAATTCCATTCCATTGTATGAGCAATGCTGAGAGAAAGGGCAGAAGAAAGAAAAGGAAACAAAGACTGTGTTTTCCTAAGTTGTCCTTTATTAGGCAGCTGGAACACAATGGAATGAGAACTAGATGTGGAGTGAGAAAGACAGGGGTTCTAACCATGTACTCTGACATTTATTGTCTGTGGGCAAACCACTTAACATATTTAAACCTTCATTTCTCATCTGCAAAATATAGTTGATAATATCCAACTTAAAAGTTGTAACAAATTAAATGAGATAATTTTCGTGAAAACGTCTAGCATGGTGTCAGCCACATATTAAATGTTCCAAACATGTTTACAGAGATCACTAACAAAAGCCCTAGTCTTCCTAAATATTTTCCAGAAAGACCATTATGCTAGGACCTGTTGGACAGACTAGTTCATGATAGCAAGAAAGACTTGACCTTTTGTATCCTCACTGATCAGACAGATGAATAGCCTTGGTGAGAGACTAATTTGAAACAGATGTAGACTAGAAACACATTTTCTGAGCAAACTCTCCTTTTGAGGGAGTGTGGAGGGGATTCTCTAAATCCCTTTCTACCTGCGTTCAACACAGATCTCCTGGGTGGTGGTTATGGGCTAGACACTCTTCTAGACTCAAACATGCAGAGATAAAACAGACAGTGCCCCATGTCTCTAGGGAATTATGGTCTGGTGAGTCATAAAAATGTTTAGTGGGTGCCTTTACATGTCTGGGAGGGGTCCTGTACTGACTTGAGTAGGTGAACAGATTCAACTGCCAGTTATCCAACTCCTCCACTCTTGGTACTTTCACATAGAGTATCTCCTTTAATTCTCACTGAAACCCCTCATCTTCTAATGTCTATCTATGTATTTAGATGACAAAATGGAAACTCAGGGATTGGATAATGGTTTCAAGTTTTTCAATTAAAGAGAAATAAGACACTTTAAAAATTAAAATTACTTGTTATATGTAAGGCAATAGTGAAGAATACCCATACACAATCTAGGAAAATATTATTTCAGTTATTCAGTGTATTTGGGGAACTAAGTAAATGTTTCCTAACTGTTCTCTTTGGAAATCTTAAAATGAAAAGAAGAAAGAAAAAGGAAAGAAAGGAGGGAGGGAGAGAGGAAGGAAAGAAGGAATAAAGGAAGGAAGGGGGTGGGAAAGAAAGGAAGAAAGAGAGAGAGTAAAAAAGAAACAGAGAATAAAATTTTATGTAAATTAAGCCTAAACTAGGGAATAAATGTGAACAGCAACAATAGTTCAATAACTATAATTTTATATTAAGTAGTTTTTCTTCTGAAAATATCTATTCTGATATACCATGTTTAAATTGATTCCATATTCACTACCTCTCTTCATAAACCATAAATTCCTCACTTATGACGTCTTTATTTTGATTCTGATTTCAAGCACATTTTTCAAGATCACAGATGTTCTGGTTTTAAGATCTTTTATCAGGAGAATCATTTCATTGTTTTTCTCTTTATGCACAATGACTTTGCTGGTTATAGAAAAATTTTGGGTCATACAACCCCCCTTTCAAATCTCTGTAGATTTTTAACAAATTTTCCATTGGTTTCTAATATTGATGAGGCAATGGCTGAATTGGAAGAATTTAGTTTCCTTTTTTAGTAAGCCTAGAAACTGATTTCTGGTATGCTTTTTTACACTTAAATTTTGCTAACTTCATCAAATACGCCTTGATCTGTTTTCCTTTTTCCCTGTAATATCTCGTATATTAGTTTTTACTGTGATGAAACAGTAAAATCCAGCAATATCTTACAAAAATAAAAACATTTATTTCTCACTCCCTGATCAGCTCAAAGGTTTGTGGCTTCTCTATGTACTCTGTACATAGAGCTGTACTCTGATGGCTTAGGCTCACCTCCTGGCCCTGGGCTGGGACATGTGTTCCAGGTGTCTTCATTCTGGAGTCCAAGCTAAAGGAGTCTAGGTACCAGGAGCATGTCTTTCCTATGAAGGAGGTCAGAAGCATCAGACTAGTGATGCTTCTTTAGACCTTGGCTTGCAATAGCAACCACATTTCATTGGCCAAAGGAAGTCCTATGGTCAACCTCAAAGTTGATGAGATGGAGAAGTATTCTCAGACTACAGGATGGGAGTGGGTGGGGGTTGGATTCAGGTCTTCATTTATTTCAGGAAACATTTTTTTAATACGTTTAGAATATTTGTTTTCAGTTTGTTCCATGATCTATTTCAGACCTTGGGTAACAAGATGTTGGATCTCCAGTGGCTTGTCTTCATATCTGCCTTTTATCCTTGATTATGTTTTAGCTATCTGTACTTTCTTTATCTGCCATTTTCAAGACTGAAGCAAGTACAAATTAAGTGATTAGACAAAATTAAAATGATAAATATTGGCAAATAGGAGACAAAGGAATCATTATTTTCAGACAGCAGATTGTCAATTTAGAAATCTAAGAAATTCAACTGAGATTGTTTTATAAAGCTTTTGTAATTATAAGTTGGCTGGATTCAAAATATTTACAAATTAGTAACCTTCATGTACAGTAATAATTACACAGTAAATATGATGAAAAAATTACTAAGTCACAACATTAAAAATATGATATAAGGAGATATTAGCTTAAGTACAAGTGTTTACAGCCTATATGAACAAAATTATAAAACTCCTCAGACAGATGTAAATTAAGATTTGAATACATTAGACTGGAATAGAAAATCTCAACATCGTAAAGCCACTAGTTATCTCTAAACTAATCTATGTATTCAACTTCATGGAAATTAGAATTTGAATGAAATAGGGAAATATTTTTCTACTTCCCCTGGAAGAATAGGTTTATTAAAATGCTTAACACATTTTTGGAAAAGTAAGAATAATGAGGGAAGACTTACCTCACCAGATATTTAAACTTAATACAATACAATACCATTATAATTAACAGACCTTCATGTTGGCACAGGAGCTCATGAACAACTCAATGAAATAGAATAGGAAATCCAGAAATTTATGCATGTGTGTGATGGAGTTGAGTGTGCCATAAAGGCAATACTATAAATAACTAAACTGTAAATATTTGGGGCACAGCTAATTAGCCTTGGGGAGGGGTTGGAGGAGTGATAGACCTTTGTCCTTGATTCACTTTTAATAAACATAATAAATTCAACATTTAGTTAAGTTCATTAAAAAAATCATACTATAAATGTGCTAGAAGAAAATATTGGTGAATATTTTTATATATAGGGTTTGGAAGACATTTCTAATTCCTCTTCAAACCCAGAAAGTATAAAAACAAGTGTGATAGATTGGAGTATATTAAAATTTCAAACCTCTGAATAACAAAAACACCATAATTGAGGTTGAAATAAAAGAAGTTTGAAAAATTGGTTGCAACATATATGACATTGTGTGTAAAAGCTTTCATAAAGTGATGAGAAAAAAGGAAATTAGCATTGCCATTAAAATGGATGAAAGATTTGAATAGACAATTTATAAAATAAGAAAAGACAAATGGCCACTTAACATATTAATGACAACAAAGCTTATTAATATTTCAGAAAATCAATAAAAAGTTATAGCTTTTAAAAGATGCATATCATTTACCAATACTTCAATTGTTAATAATACAATAGAAACTCTCTTTACTTCCACTTAACTGATTTGCAGGATCGATTATTCCTCTTGGCACACTCTACTAGGATAATACTCTTCTCTTCACCAGTCAAATTAATGCTTACCAATTTAGTTGTGTTTGTTCCCAGACTTGTTTATACCAATTTATTGGTATGCTTGATACATCAATTATTTAATTTAATTCAGCCTCTTTTAAATTAGCAAATGCAAAATAGAGATCTTGTTGCTGTGAGTTTGAATGTTTTGGAAAGTCTCTGAAAGTGTGAATGAAGTAACATGTTGAATTAGACATGCAACAGACAATGATAAAGGTTTAGATCAGAATTTAAAAACTTATAAATCCTGAAATACTCTGCATAAAGGCTACTTCACAAGTGCTTTGAAGTTTCTATACTCTGTTTATAATGATAGAGAAGGAATCATGATTAACTTTTAGGCAGAAAGAAAATAGGGATTGCCAACTAGTAATTGTGCAAAAATTTAAAAAGGTCTTTGAGCTACAACCAAAGATTAGGCCAGTGCAAATTTAACAGCAAATGTGTGAAAGCTTAAATGTTGGAAAAACATCATAGTATCTATATATTTCATACTAAGAACATATTTTAGTCCAATTAACCTATTTAGACATTTATAAAGAGTCATTTCTCAAGAGTGAAATCTTGATTGGAGAAAATAAAATGTATGATTAGATTAAGCAGGTCTAAATTACAAATGATCATCTACCAAAAAACATGGCATACAAAGTAGAACAGGAAATATCAAGAAGCCAAAATTCCAAAGAAAAATATCACATTCTTTGTAGCAATGCAACTGAATTGCCATTTCTTGTTTTTAGCAAATCAAAGGATCCCACCCTTTGAAAAACATAGATAAATTATCATTACCAGTTTACTGCTGCTCACAAAAATCAGCATGGGGGGGTTCTAAACTACTTAACGAAAGCTTTTAATTTTTTTCCCGTGGATTTATACATTAAACTTAACTGAAAAATATCCTATCTCAATTGTGATGAACCTAACAAAGAAGAAGTGACGGCCTTGTTTTCTCCAGTCTCTGCAGTTCTAGAATGTCTAGTGAAATGTCCCTGGAAAAAGATTTTAGTTATATTTGGGGGAAAAAATAGGACACATGAATATATTTGTTAAAGAATCATTTAAAGTTAGCAACTTCATTGATAATCTTTACAATGTAGCATTAGCATGGAATAAATTTCCCAGTACATTTATTACCATAACTTCAAAAAACTGGCCTGAACCTCTGTGCAGAAACCCTGAACTATGAGACAAAATGAAAAAACGTAATTTGTTAACTGACCTCATACCAAACAAATTGTTTATAGTCTGTCTTCGCCTTAAGAATATAAGTTCCAAAAGACAGAACTTTTTATGTCTCACTCACTCCGTTGCCCAGATTAGTATTTGGTCCATTGTAGGTAGACAATAAATATTTGTAGAATAAATGACTAAACAGAATTGAGATTCCTGATTTCTGAGCTCCTTTCCACAATATTATCCTATGGGATTATTACTGTTTACCAGGAAGAGCACAGACTTTAGAATTGGAATAGAAACTCCTACTTTGCAACTTTCTTGCTCTGTGTTCTTGGTTAGCTTATTTTTACCTACGGTTCTCAGCTGTCTCATATATAAAATACAAATCAGACCTTTTAGACTTGATCAAATTAACTGAGATAGTATATGTAACTTATCTGGTATATAGAAAGTTCTCAATAGATGGTATCAATGTGAATGATGTTGATGATGTTGATAAGGACGAGGAGGATGATGGTGGAACTGGTGTAGGTGGTGTAGGATCTAAACGTTCACTGAGTGCCTTTGGTGAACAGAGTATTTTCTAGTTTCCATGCTCAACAAAGGCAACACTCCCAGAGAGGAAATTGCTCAGCCCAGAAACAGTTCTTCAGTGGGTCACATGGCAGAAACACTGTTTTGGCTAGCCTAACAAAGAGGCCATTATTCTCATCCCCAGACAATGCCAGAAGGTGCTGGGTGGTCTAGAATCAGGAGACAGATAATGTAATGACCCCATTCATCAAAAAGTCCAGCGTGCACACCAGCTGCCCGCCAGCTGGAAAATGAAGCTCTTCTTCATTCTGAGGATAATTTACTTCTGATGGGGAGACTCTGTGATACCCTTCACCTTAAGGCACCAACAGAATTCCAACAGTATCACGTAACATGGTACTAACCCAGTCATAGACTCCAAAGGAGAGCAAAATAAAACAAACAAACGAAAGAACTAAGTCAGTCACCTTTCATGTTAGGAAGAAAGGTGCACTAATAAACAACGATTTTTCTTCTGTATTTTTTCCTCTATATTCGCCTTACAGACATTTCAGATTCTGTACTTGATCATACTTTTCTTTTGTCTTTGGCCATTAGGAAGGCTGATGTCAAATTTTGATCACCATGTAATCATAGTGCAAGAAACTATGGTATGCATTTCTGTATGGAGTACTTCTACAACCTTTACTATTTTCTCCTCCAAACTTTAATACAGCCCAGGGTCCATAATTATTAACTTCATGTTTTTACTTTGGATATATTTTTGAGATTTTCCTCTATTCTCTACTGTGTGACTCATGAGTAGATGTCACAAAACATAATTAGATCATGATTTAAACACCTGATATGTGGTAAAGCCTATAGGTGCTTCTCTCAAGCTTAAAAAAATGACATAGTTCTTACTACAGTCAGCCTTCCATATCCATGGGTTCTGCAACTGCAGACTCAACAAACCAAGGGCCAAAAATACTTTTAAAAAAATTCCAGAAAGTTCCAAAAAAGCAAAACTTGAACTTGCTGTGCACTATTTTCATAACATTTACATAGTATTAGGTATCATAAGTAATCTAGAGATGATTTAAAGTATACAGGAGGATGTGTGTAGGTTATATGCAAATACCACTCCATTTTATATAAGGGACATGAGCATTTATGGATTTTGTTGTCCACGGGGGTTCTGAAACCTATCCTCTGTGGATACCGAGGGACAACTGTATATCTTTTCTATATGTTAAAAAAAAAAAATCGGTGTTCTAGATCAGCTCAGTGCTTTGTGACCACCTAGAGGGGTAGGATAGGGAGGGTGAGAGGGAGACGCAAGAGGGAGGAGATATGGGGATATATGTATATGTATAGCTGATTCACTTTGTTATAAAGCAGAAACTAACACAACATTGTAAAGCAATTATACTCCAATAAAGATGTTTTAAAAAAAACTGGGGTTCTAAGCTACTTACCGAAGGCCACAAAGATGAGAATCAAATCTACTTGGCTTAAAAACTGGTACATAGGATCGTACTCTATGTCATCTATCACCCAGCAATCTTCCTATGATGTTAACACTCACATTTATTGACTGTTTTCCAAGTTCCAATCAATGATGATCATTTTGTAGGAAAATTATCTCGTGTAATCTTTCCAACAACCTTTTAAGTAGGTTCTATTCATTTACATATTCAGAATATGGTCCTGAGATTTAAAGCTATTAAGTAGTTTACTGAATTCTTATAGTTAGAAATTGAATCCAGGATTTGAATCAGGTTCTGTCTGAAATCAAAGTCCAAAGTCTGAATGATGACATCAAAATTCCCCTATTGCTGCTTAAATGCCTTCTTCTTTGACCAGTGGGTAAAGCCCAGTATCCCTGTGCATAACCAGACCCCAGGTAAAATGCATCTGGAGCTCGTGAGCTTTATGAGCTAGCCAAGGTTAGTTTGTTGATTTAAAAGGAAAACTTCAACTTCTTCTAAAAGAACATGGGCTAACTCACGCACTAAAAAGCACAAAGCAGTTCAGGAATTGGGTGTTGCAGTCCCCAGGGTGAAATAAAAACTACAATAGAACATGAAGAAGCAGTGTCATGGAAATAATGAAGGCTTTTGGCATGGTTTTCTTGCGAGGAGGAAATTATTCCTGAGAGAGAAAGGAGGAGGTGGAAGGGTCAAAATTCCACTCTTGGAAAGCACCAGAGGATGGAAATGACCACAGGGGTGGGCAAGTTAAGTGCAAAAGATCCTGGGTTGAAATTGTGGAAGAAAACTCTGGACATGACTTTCAGGTTACATTAACTGCGTTTACTTCCAATTATTTCTCCCAGGGTAGTCTCCTTCCTGTTCATAATATTTTACTTTACTCATTAATCTAGAAAGAAAGAAAGACTCCCCACACCCCAACATGGAAATAACCATCTTAATTGGAAGAAATTCAATCTCCAGGAAAGGAATCATCTGTTTTAGTTACATTTTCCATAAAAAATTGGTTTATCTGACTGCTATTTTTGCCATAGCACAGTCAGGTTTATATATAAACTCATAATAAGTCATTAAAGTATTATTATTTCCAATCCCTTCCTGTGGGATGTGTTTTCTAACCACCAGCCCACAAGAACGATGCTGTCCGGGGTGCCATCTGGACTTCTTTGTCTGTCTGCCACAGCTATCTTGGAGGACTTGTCACCGCCTCAAGAGTGTGTCTGGGCTTTACATCATTTCCATTCTTCTGTTTGATCCATGATAATGCCAAAAAACTCTGGCGGTGACCACAGCAAACAAGTTACTTAATCCCATTGTTCCTCCTTTCAACAGCAAGCATTCCATAAAACAAAATCAATGGTGCTTGCCACCTCCCTAAGTGAAAGAGTCACACTGGGACTAAAAGGGTTTCTCACCAAACTGGAAAGAGCTTTAAAGAAAACAGACTGTTATTTACTTGGAACACATTTTAAACTGAAGATTCTGAGACTGAGGTCATGGAATGAAGGAAAGAGGGTTTGCTTGCACAATGGTAGACTTGGCTGAACTACCCAGCGAGAGAAATGGGGCCATTTTGTGAGGTTAAAGTCCCAGTGTCAGGTAGACCAATGTGCCATATGTTCTAAGGTAATGATCAGGTTACAGATGGTGGAGTGGTGGGCGAATCAGGAAAGGGGATAGAGAGAAAGAGAGACAGAGAGAGACAGAGAGCAGCAGAAGAGCCCAGAGGAACTCAGAAGAGCTCAGTT
This sequence comes from Phocoena sinus, assembly GCF_008692025.1. Lineage (NCBI taxonomy): Eukaryota > Metazoa > Chordata > Mammalia > Artiodactyla > Phocoenidae > Phocoena > Phocoena sinus. The sequence continues at coordinate 9,270,435 of NC_045775.1, forward strand.
TCCTGAGCAGTTAGAAAAGGAAGCCTATTATTTGTTTTTAGTGCCAGCTAGAACGCTATCTGCCAACCAGTCTATTACAATAACATCTGTGTAACCACTCAACAAACTGATTGTACCATCAGCACTTTTGAAGACTGGGCTGCCATCGCTGTGCTCACCTTATTACCTTTCCACAAGCTGATCAGTGCGAAAACGTTAAGTTGCTAATATGTCCCACCTACGTACCTGCTACAGATCAGCCATGTATCAGTGGAGAAGCCAAGGGAGCCATAGAAACATTTAGCCTCAGTAGTCAGAATAAACTATGAGATAGGTACGGAGAAAGCAGGGCAAGCATTTATGACCAGTACTGGCAAGGCAAGAAGTAGGTTCAAAAAGAACTGCCATAACCCACCACTGACTGCTCTGGCGCCCTAGATAGCTGTTCATGAACTTGATGACTACTCACACACCTTTCCCTTCATCATGCGTAAGAATCATCTGAGGATCCTGTAGATTCTGATCCAGCAGGTCTGGGTGAGGCCCGAGAAGCTACATTTCTACCAAGTGATGTCAGTGGTGCTGGCCCAGGGACCATACTTTGAAGCAATAAGGTGCCACAGTACAGCAGAGTCCTGCTCACCTGTGTGTCAACTGCACTAAGTAAACATTTGTTTACTTAACTGAATTGTAACAGGGCAGTAATCTTTGTTCTTGATGATTTGTCACTTCAGGCAGGAAGCTGAAAATATGTAAACAGATGTTGGAGAGGAGGTTGGGTATAGCCTGGACAGATAAATCAGACACAATGGACAGTTCCATTAGGACAGCCGGTACCAACAGCAATCATCCAGCTCTGGCTGAAGGAAAGTTCTGAGGTTATACCTGCATTTTCAGTGATCCTGTGAGCAGCTAGGTAGGCTTGTTACTGGCTCTTACATTTCTGTGGGTTAGCTTTTACTATCCACTTGACATAGGGAGAAGGCATAAAACTCTGTTCTTTCAGAAAAAGTACTTTCTGGGAGTAGAACAGGGATTTAGCCCAGAACTGCCTGGTACACTTAAACTGAAAAGACTAGTCCTTCACCAAGCTAGTAAGTAGACAGGCAATAAAAACTGGACCTAGGAACTCCCTTGGAGTCTTTTCATCCCTGAGAGAATTTTACTCTAATTCTTGCCATAGACGCAAAGAGAAGGGTCATGGAACTCTGTTCAAGGGTCAGGAAGAACTTTCTACAAGAGGCAATACCTATACCAAGCTCTGAAGGATAAGTAGGAATTAACTCAGGGGTGGAGGGTGGAGGGAGCATTCCCAGCTGACAGAACAGCATATACATGAGGGAATTTGGGATCTGAGAGTAACTCCGTGTGGCCACAGTGTAGATTATGGGATGGGGAGGAGGACAGGAGATGAGATTGAGAAGAAGACAGAGGACGGATTGTGAAGAAACGCACGTTTTCCTAAGACAGCATAAAGATCCCCTTTGCAATGCCCTCATTTTCCAGGTACGTTGAGTTGTCAAGGTGTTTTTCCTCTGGGAGATCGCCTGGGGCCCGTTCCCCAACATTTGCTCTCCTGGACACCCCTGATAAGACCCCAGGCGAGACTCCCATGACATCTTCCCCACCTGCTGGCTTTCACAGCTTCCTTTCACGAGGAACATAGGAAATGGAGACAAGTACAAACTGATATTTCTGTCCCAGGAAAGTGGACTTTGGAGATTAGAGATTTTAAGGCTACAGAATATCTCACACTTTATGAACTATAACTGACATTAAGTTCTGAGCAGAGGTTGAAGCTGGGTTTCTCATACATGTGAGAAACACACACACACATAGGTATATATATGTATTCCTTACCACATAATCCAAGAATTTCTATTTAGTCTTGTTGATTTTATGTTGTTGTTGCTTTTTTCCCTTAACATACTCTGATCATAATTTGAAATAGTCACAACGTGACTGGTAACATGAAAATAGAGAATGTGACCTGAGTAATTTCAATGCAGAAAATGATGTGGTTTATTTTATTTGTATTTATCCAACCAAAACAAGAGAATCTCTTGTTATTTACATTAATCCTTTAGCATTGGCTCTGGAAGGTCTGTGAGGCCAGTGTAGTAAATGTTGCATGGGCATTTGAACAAACATTATATGTAACATGTGTTTTCATTCATGGGCTTGGTGCATTATTTCATCATGATGTATTCTTTGTGGTATTATTTTAGAAATTGATTATCCACAGATCACCAGAAGATCTCTTGTCCCGTCACTTTGGGGATAATGAACATTTTCCATATGTGTAAATCTGTCAGGCCATGTCTTCCTTAAGTGACAGTTACTAATTTATAAATCAAAGACATCATTCTTACCTTTTTTAATCAGTGACTGTTTTACTGCAGAAATACAGGAAGGGTCATTAGCTTGAACTATAAAACATCTCATCAAAGACCCTACGAGCAGAGGGGAATTTAATCTTTCTTGCTTTTGTAAAAGAGTTTTTAGAATCAAGAAATTCTGGGATATATTCCATTTTTCTAAACAATGGATAATACAGCCCAACATCAAATTCCCATTGAAATTCCCATTGTAAATAAAGGTGTCAAAATTAATCTAGCAAGAAGTTCTTTTGTGTTGTGATTCTTGGAACTTCTATAACTGAGGTCACATCTAACGTTTAACCAGAGCTCTTGTTGGTCTATACAAGAACATCTTCAGCAAGATATGGAAATAGTTTTTTTCCATGGATGGGTTCTCAAGAAACATAAGTGATAGATGTGAAATATCCCCTTGAAAAGAGCGGAGGTGGGGACTTCCCTGGTGGTCCAGCGGTTAAGGCTCTGTGCTCCCGATGCAGGGGGCACAGGTTCGATCCCTGGTCAGGGAACTAGATCCCTCACACTGCAACTAAAGATCCTGCACCCAGCAACGAAGATCCCATGCTCAGCAAAATAAATAAAAGACCCAGCACAGCCAAATAAATAAATATTTAAAACGAACAAAAAGAGCAGGGTTGCTACGTGATAGATGTTCAATTCTGTGGGACAATGTGACAAGCCTTTCTCTCTCTGTTGCATGAATCTGTTAAATAACAATTATTAAATATATATTCTGTGACGGGCACAGTGAAAAGCTTTGAAGGATGTTATTCTTTTTTTTTTTTTTTTTTTTTTTTTTTTTTAATGCGTTACGCGGGCCTCTCACTGTTGTGGCCTCTCCCGTTGCGGAGGACAGGCTCCGGACGCGCAGGCTCAGCGGCCATGGCTCACGGGCCCAGCCGCTCCGCGGCATGTGGGATCTTCCCAGACCGGGGCACGAACCCGTGTCCCCTGCATCGGCAGGCGGACTCTCAACCACTGCGCCACCAGGGAAGCCCTGAAGGATGTTATTCTTAACCATACCCTCCAGGACCTCTAGGTAATGAAAAAATGTCCAGAGAGACGTTATCAACCATCGAGAATATCTGAGATTTCAGCATCTTCTTTTGAGGTACTTCAGGAAAGAATGCTGTCTCCTGAAATAGGCAGGTTAGGGATGAGCAGAGAGGGCAGCTCGGTACCTCAGAGGATTTAGAAAGAAGGAATCAGATAAAGCACAGAGCAAAGCAAGAAGTTGGAAATGTGAGTTTGGGGTTAAATCTAAAATGAATACAATTGTGGTGTTCCAGGAAAATGGTTTCTGAATGGTTGGTTTATTCAGTATTACTCAGAGGAAATTAAAGATGCATAAAAATAGAACAAACAATCAAATAAAAGGTTGTTTTTCTCTAATAAGATAATGTGCTTTTAATTTTAAGATAGTTTTATTCAGCCATCTTTGTTTTATTAAGATTTTTATTAGCACCAAATTGAATAATTTATAGTGTGTTAAGCACTATTATATTCATTTAAAATTGGGGAAAAATCATGGTTTCTGAAAAATAGAAACTTTGTAAGTTTCAGAAAAATCTGGTTCTTTGTCTTTAGCATTTTTTCTGGTTTAAAAACATCTTTTTGGGCTTCCCTGGTGGCGCAGTGGTTGAGAGTCCGCCTGCCGATGCAGGGGAAGTGGGTTCGTGCCCCGGTCCGGGAAGATCCCACATGCCGCGGAGCGGCTGGGCCTGTGAGCCATGGCCGCTGAGCCTGCGCGTCCGGAGCCTGTGCTCCGCAACGGGAGAGGCCACAACAGTGAGAGGCCCGCGTACCGAAAAAAAAATAAATAAATATAATAAAAACATCTTTTTTTGTTGGGGGGGTAGATGAAAATGGAATGGTGTTATTAGATCCAATTTTTGCTCAGGAAGAAATCTGCTTTCATGACTTCATTAAGTTACATCTAAAAGAAAATGCTTAATCATTGTTGAGTCCCTCTACTGAATATGCAAAGTTGAGGAGATGCGTGGGACGCTGGTTACAAGATATCTTTTTAAGGTTGGTAATACCCAGAAATCCCTTCAAACCAGTATTTATGGAGCGAAGTGGTGGGTGGTTGGAATCTTGCTTATTAGGGCTTTAATCCTCTTTTTCTTCTATCTCACATACCATTGTGCAACTTTCCTTAGAATTGTTTATAATATTTGGTAACTTCAAAGCTGATAGAATGGAATGAGAGATGAGATATTTACTTGTGAATAGTTGAACGATACAGAATTATTCTAAGAACATTTACTCTTTTATTATGTTTTTATTTTTTTGGCTTGTGGGATCTTAGTTTCCTGACCAGGGATCGAACCCGTGCCCTCTGCAGTGGAAGTGCAGAGTCCTAACCACTGGACCGCCAGGGAATTTCCACACTTATTCCTTTAGGTGATGGAAAAATGACAACTAGAAGCACTTAACAGACTGTTTATATATTGATGACACCAGCCACACACAGCCCTCTCCTGACAAGTAGTACCAGGGGAAGAGAGTCTCTAGAAAAAGGATTAGATGTCCTATGTGATTCAAGAGAGAGGATTAGGATCAACGAATGAATGCTAAGTGAAGACAAGTTTAGTCTAGATTACAAGAGCCATTTTGCATTGTTAATCTCTGAGCAGCAATGGCGTGGGGCATCGTGAAGGTCGTGATCTTACTACCTTCTGAACATCTACCTGCTACTGACTTCTTAGTGGGGCCATTTCTAAAGAGAATCAAACCCAGAAGGGGTTACTAGTTTAGATGGCCTTTCAGGTTTCTTTGAATCTGTTCTAAGTCATGATTTGGTGTTTGCCTCCCCACGGTCATTCCTGTCCCAAGTTTCTGCTTCACTTTCCAGGGTAGCAGATAAATTAAGGTTCCCAGGTCTCCCAAGATTCTCGCTGGAGGGTTAATTTGAGATGCACAGAAAAGTTTTCTTATTCTTCAGCTTCCCTCAACTGCTGAAACCTGAGGATCCAAGTATCTCACTGATGTAATAGCAAAAGCTGGGGAAGGGAGCAGAAGCCTGACCTCCGGTATGGCTATCATGCTGGCCAGCCATCTGTGGGAGCTTTCAGAAGCCCTCATTCTGCTGAAATTCAGTTGCCTTTCATCAGAAATAAGAAACTTGGATCAGATGGCTCCAAAAGCACACTCTAGTTGCTAAATGCTTTCATCCAGGCAGCTGAGGCACAGAGAGGTCAACCACTCGGTCCAAGCACACAGAGCAAGGGAATGATCTAAAGACTCGGACCCAAGTCCAAGGTTATCTTAATACTGAAGCCCTTTTAGAGATCTTTCAACAGCAATGAACATTTGTGCCTTCATGAGCTCTCCCAGTGTGGGGGGAGGCTGATGTGCCCCAAACTTACAGAGTGTCAGATCAGTAGATCCCTCTAAGGATGTGGTTAACATCTTCTGCATTTGGGGGGTTTTGACTATTTCTCTCAAGTCACTAGTACCGCAAATTTGTTACTCCCAGATTCTCTCTGGTTCCTACACTGGCGTATGTGGTTTTTAGTTATCCAGCATTGACGATAGCAATATGACAGTGAATGTCAGTGTGATGTGAAAAATACAGAAAGAGGGAGGAAAAGCAAGTTCAATGAACAACAGTAGAACCTGACATCACACTTTTTAACAGCTCCGTTTCCTTTTATTTATTTATTTAGAGCCAGAAAATGACTTCCTAGGAACATTCACCACATCTACATCAATTGTCTCCCTCAGAGCCCTGTTTTAGAGAAAAAAACAAAACACTCCCAGTGTTGTGGGAGTGGGATCCCTGGCTGATGTTTCCAGTTGGCTAGCTCAGCTCTCATTCCGTCACGGCACTGGAAATGAAATCAGAATACAGAGAGGGGGCTAGCTGCGTTCCAGTGCTGGCACAATATCTGGGTGTACTGGGAAAAGTAAAGGCAAAACCCACTTCACAATCTCAGCCTTACCTCTATTTCGTGATGCCACTTTGGGAAAATGCCTTATCCTCTCTAAGGCAGTGAATTGGCTATAGAATGGGAAGGTGAACACTCACTCAAGATTGTTCTAGGGATTAGCAACCACGTATAACTGGCCTGGTAGATCAAATAAACCATGCTTACGAATCAGGAGAGTCAGGACTTGCACACAAGTTTGATATTTAACATCTATCTGATGAGTCTGGAAACATGACCAAGCTAATGAGTTGAAGGAATCCAAAAGAATAATCTACCGTGGAGAATGTATGACTCCGGTCAAAGGTAGCCATGCATGTGAAAATCTTCTAGTCCAGGCTGTGCAAGGTTACTTGAGTTATTGTACCTCTGAGTCTGCGGGGTGGGGGGGGGCTCCTGAGGGTGGCTCAGAATAAGGAACTGGGTGGCACACAGGACAAACTTATCGAAACTTGAGGCAAATCTGTGTTTCTTCTTCCACCTCTCCAAGGGCTAGCAGTCAAGAAGTTAGTCCTACTGAGGGAGGGGGAAATCCAAACAGTTTGGGGTTGCGGGGGCAGGTGGACTCCTGAGTGGGTGTACGCGTCTTGAAGGAGAGGGCTCTCAGTGAGAACGTCGGGATAAGCAGGATTAATCCTCATCGATGTGGCCCCACACTGACAAGGAAGCTTGGGAAAGGTCCCTTGTCTAGGGAGTACATGACAGAGAAGAAGGATCCATCCACACATCCACTGGCCTTTTGTCAGGGGCATGGTACCCACTGGTGAACAACTCACGGAAGCCTTGAACAGAGGTGGAACCAGAACCGTTAGCAAACTCAAGACTAGTTTTGGGCTTCTTTGGCCCTTGTTGTTTGCATTTAGGGCAGATATGTCTTATACTTAAAACCTTCCCTGGAGATACAGGGGACTACTCGCATATTTACACTCTACTTTTCTATTGCCAAGGAAAAAAAGGAAAGAAAGTACTAAAACTGCGAAGTTTGTTTATTAAGAAAGTCTGGACATTCAGATGTTGTCAAATACCTGGCCATTCCACAACCCCCGAGAAAGGATGGCTCGATCACTTATCTGCTCAGTGTGCTTGGGGAAATGACACCCCTGAGTTCTCTCTCTCATTTGCTAAAAACAAAATACAAATGCTACGTGAAGTCTTCTCTTAGCATGTTTCTGGCTTCTCTGGGGCTTCATCCTGTGTATCCATTATGCTGTGCTCAATTTCTCTCCTGGATTGCATGTATGGACTTGAAGATTCAAAGTACAGAACTACACTGGCTTTTAGTGAATTTTGATACTTTAAAAGCTAGGGAGGCTCGTCAAGTGGAAAATATGACCGTGTGGATGATGTATTATGAAACCAAGTCCCCCCTCTGCCTTTCCATTGGTCTCCCCTAGGGGCAGTTTCCTTTAATTTGGGGACATTGGGACTCCTGGGCTGAAGGGGAGACGATCACAATGTTGTAACATCCTCGGGAAAATGTCACTGAAATGGGTCAGCCTTTCTATTTCGGAGCTGCACTCATCTGAAAACATTAAAGAATCCTAAAAATAAGTACACGGTGTGCTCTCAGACTCTCACGCCAAGCCAGTATGTCTTTGAGAAGGCCCTTGGATACAAAGGATTGACCTGTAGACTAACAGCCTGCTATGCCTTTCCCAGGGAGTCGTGTGGTCATTTGGGGGGGACTCCGCATCCCTCACTGCCCCAAATCCCTCCTTCAACAGGGCAGAAATGATTTGGACAATACTAACCTCTTGGGGGTGGGGTGGGACCAGCAGGGGTAGTGGGGGTGGGACTTCATGAATCCAACTTTCATGCACTGCAGACAGAGTCAGCCTGGCTGGGAATATCTGCTAAACTTGTGCTCCAGTTCTAAACACTGAATTTCCACATTTACCCTGGAAAAATAAACACATTTCAACATCAGCTTCATCCCTGTGCCTCATTTTGTTCTTTGTTCCTATGTTAAGAGATCCTACTCTCTCCCCTGGTGTCTATAAATTTAGGAATAGAAATACTTCAGAACTGCCTTAAGAGAGAGAGAGAGAGAAAAAAGTGCCTCTGAAGCCAGGCAAATTGGGTGATGATTGTCAGTTTTGCCACTAATGAGTTGGGTAAACTATGCTACATTTCACCTTTCCTCTTTAAGTCTTCATTTCTCCATCCATGCAAAGTAGAAATCATAGATAACTGGTGAATTTGCTGTGAGGATTGGGACGCTGAGCCTAATTCTCCTAGAAGAGTGCTTGCTGCAAGGCAGGTCCTCTTTGAATACTGGCCGTGACTACGATTACTGTTGTCACTACTATTACGATTGCTCTTATTTGGTTCAATAGGCTTTCATTAAAGGTGCCAGATCTGGGGCCATGAGATGATCTTTTGCCTCATCTCACATCTGGATTTTTGAGGGTCACTTGCTCCTAACTCACAGTCCCTACACCCGAAGGCCGATTTGTTTTCCTAGATTTTTGTTTCACCTGCCCAGCCCAAACTCCCAGCTCTGGGTTAATGCTCTTCACCTTGTGTGTTAGAATCATTCATGTGTCTGTCTGCTCTAAATAGTGAGCTCCTTGAGGACAGGGTGCAGGTCTGATTCATGTCCTGCTTGTTCTTCAGGCCGAGCACAGGTGAGGCATGTTTGATGTTCTCAGTTCTGTTTGCTGAATTCTTTGGGACACCATGTTTATGCTGGCTGGTGGCACTTACTCCATGGCTTTGTAGCTGGATTTGGCTTTCCAGTCCTCCCAGCACCTCATTTCAGTGGAGGACAGGGTTCCAAGAGGCAACCCTCCCTCTCTGCCCTGATGCTTCCCTGCTGGCCTGGGTCCCGCTATGAGATTTTCTTCCCAGTGGTCAGTTAATAATTCAGGCATGTATTGCTTACGGGAACACAATGAAACTTGACCTGAAAAGGCCTGTAGTGATTACTACAATCATAATAATTTATACAGTAAAGAACTTGGGAAGGAAGGAAGGGGGATGAACAAGAAGGCTAGGAGGCAAAGAGGAAGGAAGAAAGTGAGACAGGGAATTGTTTTAATATTCTGTTTTGTGACAAGCCCTGGGCAAGATATCTTGACAAAAGCCTTGAGGAACAGTTTTTCATTTCTGTTTTCATACTGAAAAGACTACAACTTAAATAGGATAAATAACTCCCCAAATTATATGTGTAATAAGAAGAAGCTTAACCATTGGAAATGTTAAACTAGATCTCAGAGTTTTTTGTGTTTTTTAAATTTTATTTTATTTAATTTTTTATACAGCAGGTTCTTATTAGTTATCCATTTTATACATATTAGTGTATACATGTCAATCCCAATCTCCCAATTCATCACACCAACCCCAGCCCCCCACAGCTTTCCCCCCTTGGTGTCCATACGTTTGTTCTCTATATCTATGTCCTCAGAGTTCTAAATATAAGAGAAAACTAATAAACAAACAACCACCAACCAAACCAAAAGATCTCCAAACCCTGCGTTGCTAAACCCACTCCCACTTTAGCATGTAGATTTCAACTCTAGAAAAAGCTTCCGTTATATTTTTTAAGGGAAGATGCTAAAGGTTACTTACAGAACTGGTTGTAAGCCCAGTGATGAGCAGAGGTACTTTCCCAAGTAAATATATGACTGTAGACAAACCCCAGGTTCTATTTGCTCCCTTTCTTTGGATGTCTTAAGAATTCTCTGACTCCCGGAGGGGTATAGCCTGTTTGCTTCCTGCTGAACTCACTGAGAACTGCTCCTCTGCATGTATGGGCACAGGTTTACGTTTTTCAGGGACAGCTGAAATCCATAGAAACACACGTCTTTTCACATTTGGAAGTGAAAAAAAAGACTTTGCTTCCTCGGCAGCAAATACGATGCCATGACACACGTATAAATCAAGGATCACTGCAATTCTTTAATTATAAAACTTGCCAAGGTTCCAATGTTTCACCATTTTTGAAGCAACGACTAACCTCTGATTGTAAACAGAATGCAAAAATCCAGAACTTTCCTCTAAATATGCTCAGGGCATAGTGATAATTACAAGGTCAATAATTACTTTGTGTATGAATGAACCCCATGATTCAGAGTTGCTTGGAATTACCCTGGCCTGGTCAGTCTCGCTAATTATTCTCAGATAATAACTCAGTGTAACTGCATTAGTTCAGAAAATACTAGCCAGAAGACCACAATAACTTCAACTCATTTTGTCTTGCAGTCTTCTGTTCTCTGAAAGATCACAGATTCTCCAAATTACCAGAGAATACGGAAAAGGCAAGGTTTATGTACATAGATTGGCCCATGAAGATTGGAAATTTGGACAGTGGTATGCTTGTAAATGTTTAACACCTGGCTTTCTAAAAAAAAGTTATCTAATTTTGTTGCTATAAAGTATACAGTACTGGGGGCTTCCCTGGTGGCGCAGTGGTTGAGAGTCCGTCTGCCAATGCAGGGGACACGGGTTCGTGTCCCGGTCTGGGAAGATCCCACATGCCACAGAGCGGCTGGGCCCGTGGGCCATGGCCGCTGAGCCTGCGCATCCGGAGAGGCCACAGCAGTGAGAGGCCCACGTACCGCAAAAAAAAAAAAAAAAAAAAAAAAAGTATATAGTACTTTATAAAAAAAGTATATAGTACTTTAAAAAAGTATATAGTACATAATTTATGATTACTAATGAAATATACAATACTTTTTACTATAAATTCTGTGATAGCTTCTTACAGAGTGTTTTGTTGACTTTCGCCAAACTCCTGTATCCATAGACAAAATGTGGTTTTAATTGACAGCCAAGTATAGTTCCAGCATGAATGTTAGTTGATATTTTAATTTATCTTAACAAGTAAATCAAAGTGAAACAACAAAGAAGTATGTCTGAACTTCACTCAATTGTCAATGATGTGAGCAACTTCTTTGCTGAATTGGATAATTGTTTTCAAATGCTGGAAGAATGTTTACTCATAACACACAACGTTTATTCACAAGGTTTCAGCTATAGGCATCACGCTCATTTAAATTTAATCTGCATTAACTTTTTCTCCGTAATTTTCCTAAATCTAGATAAACAACAGAACAATAAATCAAAACTTGTATTACAGTAATTGTCCAATTCCATGATGTAAATATACATTCCAGAGCTGATTTCAATCTACCAATGTGACATCCCTGAATGTTGAGCTGCAAAAGGATTTTCTACAGTACACCATCATATGGTATTTCCAGCATACCATTATAATAGATGTAAATAACCTCAAGAGCATAGATAATGGGTAAAATGTAGTAAAATAATTAGGAAGTGATGAGTTTTGCATATTCATAACCTTTGTTTTAAATATAATTTTATTGTAAATTCATATAATTTAACATTTAAAAATTACTATGGTTAACAACCATCTTGCAAAAATTCTGAACGTTTAACAATGGCAAAATGGTGTAAAGCAGTTTCAGCACACCACTGAATTTGTGGTTGAGGGGAAAATATAATTGATAATCTAGTGTATTTCAAAGCATTGATTTCAAACTTGACTCTGTTTTCTAACTCCAGTGTTTGTTTTAAACAAAAACAAGCATTTCTAAACAGGGATTCTGTCACAGAGATTAAAGGTACTCCACTCCTCAACCAAGTTTGATAGAAACACTGGGCTACTCAAAATTGACAAACATGGAAATGCAAATATTACGCAAATACAAAAACTCTGAGCTTTGCTGATGAGATAAAAGAAATAAGTACGAATATCGAACAATTCATTCAAGCAAACAGCCAATACACATTTTCCTTATTCAAACTAATAATTTCCTGACTGCTGCATCAGACTGTATCAGTTAATTAGGTTCTGGGAAGACATTTTATTAGGACCATGAGTTTAGGGTATGGATAAGCTTTTTGTTTGTTTGTTTGTTTTTAATTTTTCTGATTGCTACACTTTAAAATTGTGTTTAAAGATATATTTTTTACACCTTTATATACTTTACTATAAATATTTGGTTTCTAAATCCAATACAGATTCAGCCTTAGTAATTAAGCAAATAAAAAAGGTGCTAAAATTTAAAAAGCATATGAAAAGTATTAGAAATTTCATTGACTTTAATTCAACATGGATCCTATAAATTTGATTACTTTTTTAAAACCTCTTCCTAGGGGAGTGTTGAGCTTACTGAAAGAGAGAGATACTTATAAAAAATTACCAGTCTCCAATATATTGTTGAGTACCTGCCCCAAACAAGAAATTCCTCTTTAATTTTTTCTTTCAGAAACTTACCATCCCACATATATTAAAAGGATAAAAAAAATACTATGAAAAACTTTATCCCAATAAATTCAACAAATTAGATGAAATGGACACATTTCTGAAAAAATACAATTTACCAGAAGAATTCCAGAAGAAATGGATAACTTGAATAGCCCTGTATTCATTAGAAGAATTAACTTATAGTGGAAAAACATCCCCACAAAATTCCCTCCAGCATCATATAGTTTCACTGGAGAATTCTACCAAACTTTTAGGAAAAAATTAATAGTAATTCTATCAAAAAAATATTCATGAAAATTGAAGAAAGGAGAATAATTTCCAACTCATTCTAAGAGGCTAGCCTTACTCAGATACCAAAACCAGGTAAAGACATTACAAGGGAAGACTACGACAGACCAACATCTCTTGTAAACACTGATGCAGAATTCTTTTTTTTTTTTTTTTTTTTTTTGTGCGGTACGCAGGCCTCTCACTGTTGTGGCCTCTCCCGTTGCAGAGCAACAGGCTCCGGACGCGCAGGCTCAGCGGCCATGGTTCACGGGTGCAGCCGTTCCGCGGCATGTGGGATCCTCCCGGACAGGGACACGAACCCGTGTCCCCTGCATCGGCAGGCGGACTCTCAACCACTGCACCACCAGGGAAGCCCTGACGCAGAATTCTTAACAAAATTTTAGCTGATTAAATGCAGCACATTTGAACTATATCAGAAATGCCATGTTGCTTCAACATTTGAAAATCAGTGTAACTCACCATCTTAGTCAGTTTGGTCTGCTATAACAAAACACCACAGACTGGATGGTTTAAACAATATAAATTTATTTCTCACAGTTCTGGGCTCTGGAATGTCTAAGATCAAGGTGCCAGCAGATCCAGTGTCTGTTGAGAGCCCTCTCCCTTGTTTGCAGATCTTCTCGTTGTATCCTCAATGATGTATTTTCAACATGCATTGTCATATTTCCTGGTTGTACTTCATGGTGGAGAGCAGAGACAGAAGAAGCAAGCTCTCTGAGGTCTCTTTCATAAGGGCACTAATCCCATTCATGAGGGCTCCACCCTTGTGCCTTCTAGAAGGCCCCACCTCCTAACACCATAACCCTGAGAATTAGAATTTCAACATATGACATTTGGGGGACACATTCAGTCCATAGCCCTCACCTTATTAACAGAATAAAAAAATTTTCATATCTTAGTAGATATAGAAGAAGCATTTGACAAAATCCAACATCCATTCCTGATAAAAACTGAGCAAAGTTGCTAATAAAACAGTAAATAAGGCCCAACACAAATTTGATTTCCAAGGAGGTCTTCCCCATTGACAGAAAGGAAATTTTATCTCTTGCCTTTGGATTTCTCTTTCTACTTTTCATTCCTCACTTGTATATTAAGTTGTGGGTTATATATATATAATTTCAGTTATTCTACCTGGTAAAATGTATTGCTTGGGGATTTAGGAGATTAGGCTCTACCCCATACCATAAATGCAACTCAAGTTGGTCACTTTATCCCTCTGAACCTATTTCTCCATTTGTGAATTGGAAGTTTGAATGTGATCCATTTGAACAAATTCATGTAAAGCTGTGTCTTTCATTGTAAAGCATGATGTTTGCTGACACTCAGCGTGTCACTTGCTTCTATAAGGACTCTGCTTCCTCTTCTTTGTAGCCCCAAGTGCAGGCCTAGCCCGGAAGAATTGGACTCAACAGTGCCTGCAGTGGAGCTGATGGTGCTGTGGTGACACGCTCCACCGCCAGGCACCAAGTGAAAGGGAACTCAATGCTTTCTGTAATCACCACCATCAACAGAGACCATCCAGGAACTGAACAGTTGAAGCCCTCTGGGCCTTGGCACAATTTGTAGCCCATATTAATTAGTTAATGTTCACAGGGCACTCTGAAGATGGAAACGCTGTGGGAATGCAAAGCCCATTAATGAAGATCATTATATAAATCTGAGCTCCAAATTCAGCAATCATAATTGGACAGGGCAACCCAGTTGCTGATTCCCAGCAGGGCAGTGTCTGGGATCTGGAAAGCCCAGTGAAAGGTGTAAAGGGCAGCGCTGCCCAGGGGCTCTGAGGCATAAGGGGTGAGGAAGTAGGTGGACAAGGTCCTCCTAAGCCACCCTGCTGGAAATGGCCCAGTAACGCTGCCTGTCTGCAAGTTGGGTCATTCAGTTTCCATTGAGGAAGCCCTATTCCAATCCATAGCTAGTAGAACTCAAAGCCCTCCTCCTTCCATGATGTCACAAGGCTTGAGGGTAATATCCTGGTGGGTCCAAACCCCAGCTCTGGTACTTTATAGAGTTTGACTTGGGGAAAGTCACGTCACTGGTGTAAGCCCCAGGATCCTCATGTTTAAAGCAAGTAAAAATTGAAGGTGATGTTATCAGACATTCAGAGTTATGACTGTAAAATATCTAGTAAGAAACTAACTCAGCTTGGGTGCTCAGTAACTAGTAACTCTTGCTATGTTGTTACCAATTATGCCCATGGTACCAGAAAATCAATCCTTTTACCCTAACATCCACTGATGAGGATTTTAGTGGCATTTGCTAGTTATGCTGTTTCTTAGGACAGTCTCCTCTTTTGCCTCTGGGGATCCCCTTTCCTCGTTCCTCCACCTCTTGTCTTTATTAGAGGAAGGAAAACAGCCTTTGGGGTAATGTTTTCTTTTATTGCTGTTCTCAGGGTCTCAATGGCTCATGGTCAACAACATATTTAGTCAGTGCAATATATATGGAATACCTCATTTTAGAAGAAACTTGTCATCCTTGAGTGCTTTGAACACATCAGTGCGATCAAAGGGCTGCTAGACCCTGGCACAGCCTCTAGGCCTCAGGCAAGGCAGTTAAAGGCACACACTCTAAAGGCCTCCCACTGGGTCTCTTCTTGGTGCTAGGAAATCATGGTCAGGGCGCCCTTCATCAGCATGTGCCCATAAACGTTGCAAGCAGCAAGCTGAAGCTGTGGACTGCGTGCCCCTTCCACGTGTGGTCCACAAGACCCCCTCCTTTGGTGGTCTCACTGAAGCCCTGCAACCCTTCCCCGACAAGGTCCACTTGAGAAAGCTCGGGGATTAAGTCCTCTGTTGGCACAGCAGGGGAAGGCCCTTTGAAGATGCAAAGGGCGTGAGTCATTCATAATCATCCTGATTCATAAGCCAACTTCAGAGACCAGGTTCTCTTTAATACTCATTATCCCTTCAATAGACTGAGTTGGACCAATAGTTCATTTGCAAATTGCAGGACTCAGTAAGGCAAGACTGTATAAGCAGGGTAATGAATAATTTTTAAAGGGAAGTTGAGTCTATTCAATTTTCAAAATGTATTGTACATAGGAGACAATCTTTTTAATTCTCTCTACCCTCAGGGCTCAAGAGAGTTCACTACCAGCTCTGCTTCCACTGTGCTCACCTCACCCTCTCTGTGGGGCTTGCAGGTGTTGGTCATATCCAGCTTATACTGCCAGCTTGCCATGGTCAGAGGGTATCGCTCAAAGAGGGCCCTCAACAGACACTTGCCTATTATAAGACGCTTCACCCTGTGTGCTCTCACTCTGTGCCTTTGAACCAGGCCTCTCCACTCAGCCGGAAGCCAATGACAATGAGACCTAAAAACCATTCACAGTAATTTCTTGATCCCACTGACTTCGCCCGCCCCCTCTCCCTCTCTCCTTGCTCTGATGTTTATTTCCCCACCTCCTGGCCTTCTTGCCTTTGCTGTACAAAGACTGCAGTGTCTTACGGGTTGAATTGTGTCCCGTTAAAAAGATATGTTGAAGTCTTAACTCCCAGTACCTCAGAATGTAACTTTATTTGGAAATTGGGTTGTTGCATATGTAGTTTAACATTAAACCACGCTGAAGTAGGAAGTGTTCCTAGTCTAATAATATCGAATAAAGGACTGGCGTCCTTATCAGAAAACATTCATGTGAAGATACAGAGACACAGAAGGAACATCTCATGAAGACGGAAAATTGGAGTGATGTATCCACAGGCCAAGGAATGCCAAAGATTTCCAGAAAACCACCATAATCTAGGAAGAGGCAAGGAAGGATTTCCCTATAGACATTTCCTATAGATTCTCCCCATAGAGAGAATATGATTTCAGACTTCTAGCCTCCAGAACTGACTTTATGTGGTTTTACCCCACCGAGTTTGTGGTGCTTTATTACGGCAGCCCTGGCATACAGATACACAGGGCTGTGGCAGAAATACTATTTCCTCAGGCTGGGTCTGAGGCAGGGACAGTGCCGGAAACCAAGTCGAAAAGTCAGGTAGCATTTAAACTCTTCCATCTTTATCACGGCACATCCTGCAACACTGTCTTGGCACAGGTGTTCATGGTTTATTATATTGGTAGAAAAATCTCTCTCTCATGGACAAACATCTGGAGTACTTGACAGTATCAAAGGCCCCCATTCTATGAACTACTGGTAAACCAGGACCACTGTTCACAAGACTGAAGAGTACAGAGCGTTCTAAGAATTCTAGCTGTGGGGTTCACAGAATAGCATCCTGGGCAGAGGTGATTTGGCCATGAAATAGATAGAGTAGTGGAATCCTTGCATTAGCCACCGTGTGGCCTAAAGTAGTCAAGAAATGTTCCCCCAGAGAAGAAAGAAGCAAAATGTTGAAAGATGAGATTTTGAAGAGCTAACGATGAGGATGAAGAATATTCCAGACATGAGGACCACATGAATAAAAGCACAGTGGTAGAAACAGAATGGCAGATGTGGTTCTGGTTAGAGTGATGGGTCTTTGGGAGTAGGGGAACACTGAGTGTTGAAGATTACGACATGTAATCTACCCCTCTGTTGGCTGTTAAACCGTGAGTCCCCCACTCTCCTCCCTCCTTCCCTCCCTCCTCCCTCCCTCCCTCTTTCCCTCCCTATTTTTGGTAATAGGGGCTTGGATAAAACAGATCTTCTCTGAAGTTCTGTCCCTCCTTCTTTCCATAGAAAGAACATGTCACCCTAGGGACAGACAACTCTTGACAGGGCAGTGACAAACAGGAGTGCCTCAGCTGACAGAAGGAGCCGCACCAACTAAGAGTGACGGTGGTTAGCTGAAACTACACACTAATCTAATCTTCTGGCTGTTCTAGATGAATCTCAGGAATGTGGGAGGCTAGCATGTCAGAGAGGCAATTACTGGCCGGAAGCAGGACTGCATAATACGATGATGACTCGGGCTTCCTGCTCTGGCTCACATGTGGTGAGCTTGCCAAAGAGGGTTTATCTTCCCAAGAGAAACATGCCAATTTTGGGAGGATGTGAAGTAACTGTGATTATGGGAAAAAAGACATGCTTAATGTGAAAATAATCAAGGTCTCTTTCAGTTTGTACTCTGGATCTCTTTTTCTTTTCTTTCTTTCTTTCTTTCTTTCTCCCTTCCTTCCTCCCTCCCTCCCTTCCTTCTTTCGTCTTTCTCTTTTCTGCCCTTCTGTCTCTATTTTTGTCACTTCGTCTTTCTCTCTGAATTTCCTTGTCCCTCTTACCCTCCTTTTGTTTTGCTTTTATCTAAACTTTCCTTCTTGCTTTCTGTTCAAATCTTTACACAGATTTAGTGTTTGAAGAAAGTGCCTTGATTCATCTCCCATAAAAGAAGATGCTGATAAGAAGTCTCTCTGGTGGTTTTGCATGGAAGGGATCTTGAAGACTGCAGATTAAATGGAAAGGACTCTGCCGTTTAATATGCAACAAGCTGGTAGACCTCTTTGATAACCAAACAAGCAAACTACAATGCACCTCTCCTCTTTCTCCAGAAAGACCACATCACATCCCTATGACTGTGCTGTCCACAGCTGCTCAGAGTGGCCAGTAAAATGCTTCCAGAGACAAAAAAAATGGCTCACTTAAACAAAACAATATAAGAAGAGAAAGGACTCATAGATGTTTCTGTTTTTTTTTTTTTTTTAATTTTTAAGTTAAAAAAATTTTTAGTTGAGAATAGTGAAATCCAGGGTGGTAAAATCACTAGCCCCTAGTGACACAGCTGCCCATTAGAACTCCTGGGGCTAGAAGCTCACACTCCCAACTCCTGGTCCAGTTTTCCACTAAATCACTGTGCTTCCTCTCTTCCTGTTAAGTAAGACACTTTCGTGTGAATATAAAAATTGAGGGCTTCCCTGGTGGCACAGTGGTTGAGAGTCCGCCTGCCGATGCCAGGGGACGCGGGTTCGTGCCCCGGTCTGGGAGGATCCCACATGCTGCGGAGGGGCTGGGCCCGTGAGCCATGGCCGCTGAGCCTGCGCGTCCGGAGCCTGTGCTCCGCGGAGGGAGAGGCCCCAACAGTGAGAGGCTCGCGTACCGCAAAAAAAAAAAAAAGGAATGTGGCAGCTGAAAAATGATGGGGGTCACCAAACATAAAAGTGTACAAAACCTGACATTTATATTTATAGAAAACCCCTCAGTATTTATTATTTTCTAAGATGATTTTGCACCATAAGGAAAGCTATGTTATTTAGTAAGACAGAAAAATACATAATAGCACTTAGAGACTGGTTGACATTGACTAAAAATTCTCATGAACATCTTTCTGGCAAGCTCAAAGGAGTCAGCTTTAATTATCTAGAAAATGTACTTAGTTCACTCAAAAAATTCACATTGAGTGATCAGCCACTTGCTTAATATATATAATTTGCCAGGCTCAATGGTAGGCATTTGAAGGAGATTGTCACATCCTACAAATTTTAATAAAGTTTTATTGTCTTATTCTTAAAATGAAAATCAAGTTCAGAGAGGTTAATCACCTGGCTTACAGTGATGTAGTTAATAAGCTGGTAGCTCAACGTTGAAATTCGGGTCTGTCTGCCTCCTACTTCTTTTCCGTTTTCCCTCTTCTCTCTCCACTGGGTGCCAGAAACTCTCCCAGGTACAGAGGAAAGCAAGATCTTATTTCATTTTGGTAATATAACTCGTTTTCCTGTATGCCCTCAATAAAACTGTGAAGGCATTACAGAAGTGCAGGCTGGATTTACACCATCACAGCATAACTAACCTGGATGCTACGTTTCCGATTAAGGAACTAAAACTACTCTGTTCAAAGTTCGGATTTTCCTTTCAAAGGACATGCATTCTTCCATTACCTCCCATGACACCTATCAAACAAAGGTTTACAACGGAGACACAATATTTTAAAAGAGGAAATTTGTATAACAGGTTTGACAGCATCCTCCCTAAATACGGTTAGCATCGAACACTTGCAGTAAGGCTTATGCGCTGTCAGCGTGTTCTTATAACTTAAATACATAGATGTCCTGAATATTCTGTGATGGCTGATCCCACCTGGTTGTGCTTTTCCATTTTATTGGTAAAATATCTACATGATCAACATTGTCAGCCCCTACCTTTTGCCCCAGGTTCTTCCAGCTGGAATCATTCTTTACTGTAACGAGTTCCTGAACCAATTCCGAGCTACAATAGAAAAGATTTTAGGAGTCCTTCCCTGGGGGTGGGGGTGAGGGTGGAACCTCCTGAAGTGAGACCTCCTGATTTTCCCTGTGCCGTTTCCATACCCAGGATGCACCTTGGTATCATGTAGCTTCAAAGACACACATTACCACTTCCATCACCATCACCATCCTCCTTCCCCCTCCTCCCCCACCTCCTCCTTCTTCTATCACTTTATCACCAGTATCTTCATCCCCAGCATCACCATGACCAATCTTTAAACCAACCCTCTGAGACAGAAACGATGATCTTTTTTTTTTTTTTTTTTTTCCAGATTAGAAAATTGTGATTTAGTTTAAATAACTGGCTGGAGATCACGAGCCTCATAAACGATATGGGCAGAATTCAAACCCAGTCCTGTCTACCTGCAAAGTCCAAAGCCTAAATCACTACCTAAACTCTAGGTTTTCTTGACCTCTAGCCCCACCAGCCCCTTGCCATGGTCTACGTTCCTACCCTCCACCCACCTAGTACTGACATCTCTCTAAGCCACATCTTTGGTTGACTGTACTTCTGCAGCCCCTCTGGGGCTGACTGTCATGACCAGCTCAGCTTTCTTACCCACCCCCCAATCCTAGTCCATTTAGGTTTTCTAATCCTTCATTCCCTTTCCTTAGAATCCAGTTGTAGCTGAAGTCCCAGAATGACTAGTGCCCAAACATCTTGGAGTTAAGAAATTCTCTGGAATCATTCTTCTATATTAAAACAATGCTAGCCATGCCTTATTTGCAATAAATTTCTTGCCTCACAACACACTGCTTCACTAAGAAGCTACCTTCTTGAGTTTATCCACACACACACCCCCCTACCCTGCCACCGACATATCAGACAGCTCTGCCCACTAAAGACTGACTTTCCTGTGAGCCCTTGAAAGGAACTGCAGGCACCTGGTGGTGCCCGGGACAGACAGACAGACAGACAGACAGTCCCTTCTCTGGTTCCTGGTGTGCTTTCATTCCAAACTCTGTTCCACCTGATTCTGTGATCTGATCTACAACTGCTATTGATCCCTCTGGATTCCATTCCTGTACTTGGCAATGGGCCATGTCTCTCTCCTTCTTGCTCTGTGCCTCTCACACTGTCAAGAAAGAACTCTAAGCCCCGAAGCTGGTGATTTTGCTGCCGAGATGGCCTGCCTTGTCCCAGCCCAGTCCCCTCCTAGAGAAGGGTGTTAGATAGTTTGTTTTCTGATGACAGGAGAAATAGAACAGTTCTCATTTCTGCCACCCACCAACTCTCACCCACCCTTGAATCAAATACGTGAGATTCTGGCAAACGACAGAGATCTGATTTCCCAAACCACCATAAAATAAAGCAATTGTACCAAAAGGACAGAAATTTAAAGAAATTGGTGTGTCCAGATGAAGTTACGTGTATTTCCCAACCCCCTTTTGCTTGATTGGTTTTCAAATAATTCTTTCCACTTGTTTACTCCATATGGAGGTGCTAAAAATGATATTAAAAAAAAAAAAACCACCAACAACTTCTGTAATGTTGCAGAGAAAGGCTGGCTCCAAAAGTCCCAGATCTAAAACCTGATGACTGTTAAGGGAAAGCCCAGGGTTCTCTGGAATAGCCAAGCACAAACAGGAGGCCAGTGCTGGGGTCTTTGCTCTGACACTCCCTTACTGAGTCGTCCTGGGCAAATCTTTCTACCTTTCTGGGTTCTCTCAGCATTCTTAATTACAAAACGAGTAACTTCTATGTGCATCCTGGTGGTTAGAAAGAGGGAAGGCAACAAAGGGTCTTCTAGGTGGAGCCAGTATGGGAAATTAGGTGGACACCTGTGAACATAGGTCCAGGAACTCTCTTGGGATTGTGGAGAGGAGGGCTAAGGGGGAGGGGGCGTGGATTAACTCACTCTTCTCTGATTCCTCAGAAGCCATTCCCCTGCAGGAGACCTGAGTCATACCCTTCCCTTCTTTGCCATACTACACTACTTCCAAGATGTTTATGGAAACTTCAAGGGGTGAACCAAGTTACCAAAAGAGTAGCAATTAAGGTGGCCCATCCCAACAATTTAAAGTTTCCTGTCTAAGGAAGCATGTGGGGAGGGGGATGGTCAGGGAGGAGAGAGGGAGGAAGACTTCTTGTCTCCCGCTTGGACCTCTCCATGATTTCCATTTCTGAATACAGAAGCAGGAGGGAGGGCAGAAAGCTGGCCTAAAGCCCCAGCTCCCTGGAGGACCCACAGGCATCTGGAGGACCCAGATGCTCCAGGAGTCGGTTGGCTCCCTTCTTCAAAGAAGTGTCTCCCTCTTTCTTCTTTGGGGAATCCTGGCTCAGCTTTTAAAGCCTTTGGGCATCTTTCGCCTGCTCCAACAATTAAGGTGTGTTGGAAGCTGCCTGACAAATCACTTTTTGCACCTTGGCTGCTGTGGTACTTATGGAGAGAGGTTGCCACGTGATTTACAGCTGCTGTCTGAGAGGGCTTTTCCAAATGGCCAGCTCAAACCAGCGAGTCATCTCTGGCAACGTGAGTGCTTTGTCTAGTTCAAACTGATGCTAAAGAGTGGAAAGAGCATGGCTTTGTTCAAAACTTGCTGGCCATCCCTTCCTCCAGCCAGCCCGAATCTCCAGCTTCATTTCTTCCAGGCAACTTGAGCTCGAGAGACGAGGTCCAGCAGAGTGGTTTGTCATGAGAGGCCCGCTGGAGGCCTGCTGGGGAGAGGAGAGCTTTCTTTTTCTGAACTGATGTTACACAATGCCGGGCAGGCCCTCTGACTTGTGGTCATGGTTTCCCAGAACCCCAAGGGGCCCATCCAGGAAACCGCCCATGTTCCCTGACCTTATCATCTGCTCCCTCCCAAGGGGATTTCATGCCCTTTATTGTTTTACATGGCCGCTGTTGAAAGTCAGGTGCCAGGACCAGCTTGAAAATGGGCTGCTTCCAAAATACTTCACTTTTTACCAGCAGTGTGGGGTGGTGGGGACATCTCGAGCCTTGTGGAGAGACAGCTTTTTATTCTAGTTCTGGCTTATTCTTGTGCAACAAGCTAATTGACCTCTTCTAGCATTAATTCTTCATCTCCAAAATCAGAATAAGATCTTCTTTGAGAAATTGTTGTTTGGGTTAAACCTAATGTAGCTGGCACAAAGTGGATAAAAGAGTAAATCCAAACAAAATATATGTATATATATTTTTTAAGTGTTGTTGCTTGTTTTCTGCTTTGTTTCTATTTTATTTTGCTTTTTCTTCTTTTCTGCTAACAGTTTTTCCTCCTACATTTATACGGAAACTCAAAAGGAATGCTTAAAACATACAAGTTATAATTTAGTGCAAGCTTACTAAAAATAACGTTCTTAAGGCTAGATTTGACTAGATAACTTTTAGCGACACAAAACTCACAAGGTGGGCTTCCCTGGTGGCGCAGTGGTTGAGAGTCCGCCTGCCGATGCAGGGGACACGGGTTCGTGCCCCGGTCTGGGAGGATCCCACGTGCCGCGGAGCGGCTGGGCCCGTGAGCCATGGCCGCTGAGCCTGCGCGTCCGGAGCCTGTCCTCCGCAACGGGAGAGGCCACAGCAGTGAGAGGCCCGCGTAACGCATAAAAAAAAAAAAAAAAAAAAAAAAAAAAAAAAAAAAAAAAAAACCTCACAAGGTAAGGGTTCATGGAGATGTTATTAGGAGTAATACTTTGCTGCAGGACACAGATCGTGAAGAACAAATGAATTTTTTCATGTAGAAAGAACATAGGTTTTTATCTCTGGGGTGAAAAATCTCCCTGGGAATGTTTACCATTGAGAGAGAAATGACAGGCCATTTGAAAAAGTAGAAAAATGTGCTCTCTTTTGCTCCCCAACAATGTAGTGTCTCCCTTCTGAGGAAACTAGGAACTCATTTTCTTCAGGAAATATGCTACATTTATTCGGAAATATCCATCTCCTAACTCCCACGCTATGTGTTCTCGTGACTCCTTGCCCATCCTAATACTCCAAGAGCAAAAGCATGAAGTACAGTTTTATTAACCAGAATGTAAATTGTTCCTTTTTTCATTCGTCTTTCTTTCTTTTCCTTTTCTTTCTTCCTTTCTCCTTCCTTCCTTCCTTCCTCTCTCTTTCTTTGCTTTCTGACTTTGCTTTCTTTTTCTTTCTGTCTTTCTTTCTCTTTCTTTGTTTCTTTCTTTCTTCTTTGTTTCTTTCTTGCTTGCTTGCTTGCTTTCTGCTTTCTTTCTTTCTTTCATGGGTCTGAGATTTGGTTAAGAGCATGCACAAGTGTGCCTGACCTCATGCCTATATTTAAATCCCATCCCAGAGATTTATCTGGGATGCTATGCCTCTTGGTATTAGAGATTTTGCTTAAAAGCGGGAGGGGGATAGGCAAAGCTAGTTATTGTTATTGCATCCCTCCATCTTCTCAGATAATACCAGGCTGGGATTACTCCATCTGTGCATCTGTGCTCCACACCTGCACACACACACACACACACACACACACACACACATTCCTGGTCCATCTCCCAGGAAAGCCTATATCCCCTGCTTTCCTCTTTACTCTGGGAAGAGTTCTCCTACTGTAGTGTCTATATATATGTCACCTGGGGATCTTGTCTGATCAGTAGATTTGGGGTAAGGACAGAGGTTTTAAGTTTCTTACAAACTCCCAGCTGATTTGAGTGTGGATGATCTGCAGACCACACTTTGAGGATCGAGGGTGTAGGGGATAGGGCAGTAGATTGCAATTCAAGAGACTTGAATGTATTCTTTAGGTTTTGTTACAAACTGCCCACGTTACCTTAAGGAGTCCTTTCTTATTTGTAGGTTCCTGGTTTGCCCACTTAACAATTAAGGGAACTGGGCCAGCTATCTCCTAAGATCTTTTCTGATGTTGTTATTTGTTTTACTAGATTCTAGAGTCTTACCGTTTCTAGTCCATCCAAGAAAGCCACTCAACAAAGAACAAAGCAAGCCTCAAGCTTATGGGGTGGAAAGGGGGTGGGAACACATTAAGGGAAGCAAAAAGCAAAGAGACCCTTTTCTCCACTACTGTGTGCCTTGTCCACAGCATGGGTGTGTTCAAAGAGTGGCATGGACATATATAAATGTAAAATAGATAGCTAGTGGGAAGTAGCCGCAAAGAACAGGGAGATCAGCTCAGTGGTCTGTGACCACTTAGAGGGGTGGGATACGGAGGGTGAGAGGGAGATGCAAGAGGGAGGAGATATGGGGATATATGTATACGTATAGCTGATTCACTTTGTTATAAAACAGAAACTAACACACCACTGTTATGCAATTATACTCCAATAAAGATGTTAAAAAATTAAAAAAACAAAACACTGATTTGTGTTATAAGAAAATGCAAACATCGACTACTAAAGTCCCACTGGTTTCTCATCTGTCACCCTGGACATCTGTAAGAATTAAGTGAGATAATGCGAGGATATCCATCAATACTGAACGGCTGGTATTTGATACACTCACACTTCAGAGTCTTATTCGGTCCTTCAAAGAAATAAGAACAAAATGAATGGACTTGGCAGAGATTTCCACAACGTATTATTGACTGGAAAAAGAAAGAAGCAGATCAAGTGTGCATAGTATTATCCCGTTTTTGCAAAACAGTGCCATGCATGTGTATGTCTATTCACAGACCACCCTACTGAGGATTCCACACCAGGCATTTCCACTCCTGCCCACTCCTACCCAAGTTATTATCCTACTGTTCTGCTTTATTTTTCCTCATACTATTTACGTACTTCTGTGTTTATTGTTGATCTCCTCCCATTAGCATATATAAGTGGTATGAGGTGTTGAATCTTTGTGGGCTTTTTTCTTGTTGCTTTGTGTCTTCTTTTATTCATTCCTACATCCTCAGAATCTAGCATAATGCTTGGCACACAATCGGTGCCTAGTAAACGTATATAAATCTAATGACTACATGAACTGAGTGAATGAATACATACGAAAATGGAGGAAAATATGGAAGGAATAACATGAGGTGGAAGGTATGGGGGGGGAAGTTAAAGGAAAGAGGAAGAAACAGCTGCATTAACAACAGGAGGGTGATAGGACAGAATTTATGTGTCCATGAGCATATCTATGGTTGTGCGTGAGTCACTCAAAACACAGATGATAAATGGACACCCTCAGACGTCTAACAGCAGCTCTGTAAACTTACTTCCTTTACCTCTTGTTTTCATAGAATCTCGGGATTGGCAAAGGAGTAACTTAGTGGTGACACTGGTACAGCATTCCTGGTCTCTTCATTGTCTCCCCCAGATCCTACTGGGTGACAGTCAAAGATGTGGCTTCTGGTTCCCATATTGCTACCATCAATTTCTACTTGACTTGGGCAAGTCAATTCCGTGCCCTGGGCCTTGGTTTGATTATCTTTAAAATAGACCTAGTGACACTGTTCTTAGCACCCACGCAGGTTTTTGTGATATTACTGTCCTCCTGCTCTGTGATCTTCCTCTAGCTCTCTGACCCACTTTCTCTCCCATGCTGTGGTTACAAATGCAAATGGTTATTTCCCATTTAGATGGATGTGAGTTGATATGCACTAACACCAACTGCCTGATCTGTCTGTGAAGCATCTTCACAGTCAGGGTGGGGACTGTGTCTTAGCTTTGAATTGTCAGCCCTCAGCTGAGGGCCTGGTTCAGAGCAGGAAACCAGACCTCTTTGCTAAGCTCTGTGAATGTACAGCCCAGATGTCGTTTGGGACCATCTTACTTCTCCAGGGTTCAGGTAAACTTGGCTCAAACAAACACCCAGTCTCATGACTTGGATGAGTCCAGACTCCGGCAGATAAATCCGAGAATTTTGGTCTTTCTCCCTACTTCTTTCCACTGTTTCTCCTGTGGTATTTCACCTACTCTCTCGGTTTTACATGCCCCAAACTGAGCCCCAAATTCTACCTCTTAACGAATCCTCATTCAAAAAAATAAAAATCACTTGAGCTAAGGCTACTATGGATCCAGGAAATATTTCTGAAGATTCAGGTAGTCTCATCTCACCTGTGTGGCTTTTGAAATCCTTATAGGCTTCACTCCCTCTGCTGGAAAGGCTTCCAAAACCAATGTCTCAGTATTTGACTTTCTGGCTGTGATTAGCTTCCCAGAAAGTGTTCACTTCTTTCCCAGGCCCTTGTACCTCCCCGACCAATCTAGAAAGTCCAGCAAATAAAATTTCTCCAGTCCCCAGGCAAGTATACCAAATCATTATGATGCTCTTTCCACAGTCATGTATTAACCTAAACAACGTTCCAGACACTTCTCAGGGTACAGTTGATATGTTACTACACTTGATCCCTATGGATGGAGACAGACATTTGCATCAATAATACAAACTTGACATGTTACTTTAAGTACAATTAGAGAGTTTAGCACAAACGAAGTGCTACCTATGGAAAACCAACAAATATTAACCTTTGGGAGCAACATATATTAGTGAACAAATTGATGTATTCAGTATTCAATTATTAAGCATTTGTTAGAGATGCTAATTTCTGTGTTGTAGACTGGATACCCTGAGATGAATTCACCTTCTGTTAGGAGAGAGGACATGCACCCACATTCCTTTAAGATAGGTTAGAAACTGTTAATATAGGTGAGAAACTGTTAATATCATAAAAAAGAGGTAAAACATGCTGTGGGGTTCAGAAGCAGAGGAATACCATTTTATGGACACATTTATGCTGAGGTTATAGGGGATGGCATATCTGTCTGCTAGGGCTGCCGGGACAAAATGTTGTAGATTGAGTGGCTTATATAGCAGAAATTTATCTCTTACAGTTCTGGAGGCTGGAAGTCTAAGATCAAGGTGCTGGCTGATTTGATTCCTGGTGAGGACCCTCTTCCTGGCTTGCAGCTGGCCACCTTCCTGCTGTGTCTTCACATGTTAGAAAGAGGGTGAGCAAGCTCTTGGGTGTCTCTTCTTATAAGGACACTAATCCTGTTGGATCAGGGCCCCACCCTTATGACCTCATTGAACCTTCATTACCTCCATTAAAAAACTTGTTTCCGGGCTTCCCTGGTGGCGCAGTGGTTGAGAGTCCGCCTGCCGATGCAGGGGACACGGGTTCGTGCCCCGGTCTGGGAGGATCCCGCATGCCGCGGAGCGGCTGGGCCCGTGGGCCATGGCCGCTGGGCCTGCGCGTCCGGAGCCTGTCCTCCGCAACGGGAGAGGCCACAACAGTGAGAGGCCCGCGTAACGCATAAAAAAAAAAAAAAAAAAAAAAAAAAAAAAAAAAAAAACTTGTTTCCAAATATAGTCACATTGAGGTTAAGCGCTTTAACATATGAATTTTGAGGGGAAGTAAACATTAAGTCCATAACAAATGGTATCGTGGAAAACTTCCTAAAAGTGTATCTAGTGGTAAAGGTATTTCAGGCAAAAGGCAGAAAGAGAAAAGTGATAATATAATAATAACAACAACAACAACTGCATACTATGTTCCTGTGATGAGCCTTATGGATATCACTTTCCAATTTCAATAACAATATCACTGGGCAAGCCTTGTAGCCCTCATTTAACAGATGAGAAAACTGAGGCTCTGATAAGTGAGTTATGTACCAGATCATTTCACTGGTTAATTGGTAGAGATAAGGCTGAACTCAGGTTTAACTGTTATAAACTAGCACTGCCATGTGCAAGACTCTTCAAAAATGTCCTTTGTGCAAATGCCATGCATGGCCACCTCCAGGTTCCCAGGGGGACTCTGGAGCCTCAGCTTTTAGTATCAGGGAACAAAACCGGAGCTTTCCTTGAGTCTTTCAATGCCTTTTACTTGTTCAGAATGTTGAAGAGTCAGTATGAATCCCAAGTATCTTCTCGTCATTTTACTTTCACACCAGCACAATAGGTAACAAAGCTTTCTCCTGGAGTCTAAATAGTTTTTGTGTCAGCCCACAGGTTTTTAAGCCAAATTTGCAGTTCTAGAAGCAATTCCTGACTTGGTTGGGTGGAGGGAGACAGCTAAATGCTTCTCTACCCTTTCTTTTTTTTTTTTTTTTTTTTTTTTTTGCGGTACGCGGGCCTCTCACTGTTGTGGCCTCTCCCGTTGCGGAGCACAAGCTCCGGACGCACAGGCTCAGCGGCCCTGGCTCACGGGCCCAGCCGCTCCGTGGCACGTGGGATCTTCCGCAGACTGGGGCACGAACCAGTGTCCCCTACATCGGCAGGCGGACTCTCAACCACTGCGCCACCAGGGAAGCCCTCTACCTTTTCTTATCTGACAAATTGTGTTTCCTATAAGAAAGGGAAAAAAAAAATCCTAAGAGAGATTCATCGGCAGTTTCTACTCTTTTCTCAACTTCTGAAAAGTAGTTAAGTCTCTTTTCTCCCACCCCTCCTCTTATTCTCTCTGTGTATTAAAATTCAACTTGAAGTCTTTCTGGGTCTAAGGACATCTCTATGTGTGCCTGGGCTGAAACCATGTTAACAAGAATCAGTGTTGGTGGGTGTATATTTCACAAATGGAACAGAGGAAATTGTGTATCCTTGAACCATTTACTTAATCTTCTGAGCTTCAGTTTCTCCTTTGATAGTATAGAGATAAACACACTTCCCTCACAAGATTGTTTTGGGGGTGAAAAGAATGCATAATACACTACCTAGTACACTAGGTACCAAGTAGATACTCAAAAACTGGTAGTTAAATTTCTATCATTGCCACTTGAAAATATTAGCAGCTAGTCAAGTATTTTATGGTTTAACATTGATTCTCAGAAGGAAATTCATAGATACATTGTCTGCTCTGAAATTAGTGTATTTAAATTGGTCTGAACCTGTGCGGCTCTGTTGTTCACAGCCTGTTAGGAATGACAGCAGGGGGGTGTGTTGGGCTATTATTTACTGAGCATCACTATATAACATGTTGTCTCACTCGGTCCTTCCATTAACTTCATGACGTTACAGATGAAGAGATCAAGCTTTCAGATCACACATCTAACGGTGACATCTTCAGGATTCAATTGTGTTTCATTCCAATTGCTTCTGTCTGACTCAACAGCACATGCTCTTTTGTATGACATAGTGTTACTGTCAGAAAAGACTTCACTCTTTAGAAGAGCCCTTTCATGCTTTGTGTGGAGGTGGGCTGAAGTAGTAGTGAACACCCTCCTCTTAAGAGTCACAGATGGGGCCCACAGATCTAGCTCTGCTGCTAATGTGGTGGTGACCTTGGGAAGCCATTGAATTTCTCTCTCCTCTGTAAAGGCAGGAGGTTCAATTAGATGACTTTCAAGGTCTCTTCCAGTCTCAAGGGGAGGACATTATTTAGCTCATCCTGACAAGAGTATCTAATTGCCAAAGCAAACGTGCCCAGGCTCCAGGTGTCTATGGTTTCAAAGAGTCAGAGCAAAGAAGGAGGAGCACACGCCCAGAGTCTGAGCTGTCCCTGTTCCAGCGCTGGTTGATACCCATTGCAGCCACCTACCTCGAGGTGCTATAATCCTCATTGTAAGCCAGTTTTCTGAAAGTCAAAACCTGGAGATCATCTCACATCAAAGGCACACTTTAAAGGGGCTGATGAAGCAACACAGGCATTCTTCAAAGAAAGGGGATGACCTAGTTCTGGAAATCACCTCCTTCATTCAGTAAGTTTGCCAAAATGGCTGATCACATGCAAGATATTATGAAGATTAATCCATGGACCTCACTTGAGAGGCATGTCTTTCTTTATGAAGATGCTCATGACAGATTGGGGAAAACAAGGGATTTGTAGTTAAATGTGTGTTGTTATCCTGGTTTTTCCCCTTGCTAGCTGTGTTACCTTGGGACAAGTCCATGGGCTTTTCTGAGACTCAGTTTACACATTTATATAATTCAAGATATCTATCTTGCATGATGTAAAGTTAACATATGTAGAGCTCTTGACAAAATATGGCTCAATGACTATTAGGGCACGTTGAAAAACAGAGTGAGTCTTTAGGGATTTTTATACGGCAATAATCGTCCTTAGTATCATGTATCCCTACCCTCTAGAACCTTCCATCTTCGGCCCTCCTAGGATGTCTGGGGTTGGAAGCTAGGCTAGCCCAGACTATTACTGGGGAGAGCCCAAGCTGGAGCTCTGATTCTGAAATGTCAGTCTGGAATGCCTGGAGCCCTATCGAGGGCACTGGCTGTGAGCTGCAAATCTACATAGGGAGGCAAGGCAGCTGTATCAGGATTAAGGATAGAAGGTGCTGATACCAGAAAAGGATGGAAGATACATTGGATGCCAAAGGAGCAAAGCAAGGGAGATGAAGAAAAGGATAAGAAGGTGAGAGGGTTAGTCAAAAGTAACTATCCAGTGTGCTTGTAATTTGTTACTTTATGATGTATAAAGTAGTATAAAGAAGATGTTTCTCCAAGGCAGTCATAAGGAACAGGGTCAGACCCTTTTCTGGTATTTGGTGACTCCTTTCTTCCCAAGCCCACAGAGACCTTCCACTCAGCCCTTCCTGACAGAGAAGTACATGATGGAACTTTATAACCTCATCACTTTAGGAGTAAGGACTGTTTTAGCAATTCATCCTTATAGGAACTAGGCATGGCTTTTCTGTTGGGGACATGAATGTGGTTCATCGCAGGGGATGGGGCTAGGCCTGAGAATACTCTGGAAAATGTAGTCCACAACCCCCTGCAGTCACAGGAAAGGGATAGAAGTCTCTGAAAACAAATCTCAATTGATTTACGGAGGCTAAAAAAGAACAAAGGGAAAACAAGAGCTCCAATGGACTTAAGAAAAGGGAACATTTATGTTGTTCTGGGACTAACAATTTGCAAAGGAAGTTCCAAATTAAATGTCGATGAGATTGAGTTTACAAGTGATCTTTGCTCAAGGCAAATACTTTGACATAACGTTTCCATATTGCTGTATTTGGAGCGAATACAAGCAGATATGTCAGAGATAAGTTGGGTAAAACATGAGCAATATCTTAATTTGATATGAGTCATTCTTCTTTTTCTGATTACGTCTGATCTACATACATGTGGGCGTGGCTGAGTTCTGAGTTACAATGTCTGGGTGGGTCTCTCTTGCTTTTCTCCATTGTTCTCTGAGGAGCTCTAAATTTTCAGAGGGGTATCTAACAGGTGACATATGGCAAAGTCTCCAAGTCCCCCCCAGCTCTCAGCACAACCAGAAGGGCTTCATTTATATCTGCTTCATATAAGAGGTTCCCACCTACAATTTTATCACTGTCCTAAATGAATTCTAGACAGCACTGTTCAATAGAACGTCCTGTGTTGATGGGAATCTAGTATACTGTCTGTGATAGTCGCCACTAATCACCTGTGGCAATTGAGCCCTTGAAATGTGGCTAGTGGAAATGAGGAACAAAATCTTAATTGTTTTTAATTACTTTAGTTTTTAACTGTCACATGTATCTAGTGACTATGTATTGATCAGCCCATTCTTAAGCGTGATTTTTAGTTGATTTTGCCTTGACTCTGTGGCCAGAGTCTACAGCATGTCCCAAGGCAAGGAGGTGTGAATAGCAGTGTTTAAAGAGGAAATGCAAGTATCTCAGTGGGAGCTATACCGAAAGACGTAGTGGTGTCTGTAGACTGGAAAAAGGTAGACAAGAGCTATAGGCCAGGTCCTTGAAATTACGGCTTTACCTACTAAGTTAAAGAGGAATGTCCAGTGACTGCTCTATTATTCAGGTATAGGAAAGAGCTGCATGAAAGGAGTTATGGCCTGTGGGAGAAAAATGCAACAGGGAGGGAGATGAAGGAAGGGGTGCCCAGCTCTCCCTCTCTCTTTCTACTTTTTAGTCTCCTAAAGGTAGGAGGTTCCCTACCTTGGCCAAATTGAATAGGAAGTCCAGGAGTAAGGGGTTCTGGTGGCTGCGGTCCACAGAATCCAGCTTCCTGGACTACCGACCATGATGGAGAGGAGGGGAGAGTAGATCTATAGGGGCAACAAGTGAGTACACAGCACACGGGTCACATGTCAGAAAGATGGAGAGCAGAGACGAGAACATCGGGTATCCATTTGAACTTTGAAAGAAGACTTCAAACTCTTCTGTCAATTAAATTTCATTAAAATAGAATGGTGAAAAGGAAAGTCAGATTACGTGGGCTAAAGGATTTTTTAGGGAGGCAACGGACGTAACTTCCCTTTTCAAAGCAAAAATGTGGCAGGTTCAACTCTTCCAAATGGTCATCACCATGTTTATCATTCTGCACGCCCTTCTCACAGTGTAATGATGACGCTTTTCCCCTTTGAGATGTGGAGTCTGTGTTTCCTACTGTTGAATCAAGGCAGGTTTCTGACCATGGAGGAATGACACCCAGTGACTTCTGCGGTTGGATCACAAAATGCCGTTCAGCTTCCACATGGCTCTTTTGGGATATTTGCTCTTGGAAGCCAGCTGTCATGCAAAAGGAAGCCCAAATTTATCCTCATGGAGAAACAATGCAGGGAGACCACATGGAGTGTTCTAGCTGAGATCCATGCTGAAGTTCCAGCCAACTGCCAGCCTCGACCTGCAGACGTCTGGATGGAGATACCTCAGGTGATTGCTATCGTTCTCCAGTCATGGAGTCACGTCTCCCCCCAGCTGAGCCATTCAAATCTTTCTAGCTAAAGACCCAGGTTTTGTAGAAGAGAGGTAAGTCCTCCCAATTCCACCCTGTCTGAACTCCTGACCCACAGAATTCAGGAACATTGCAAAATGACTTCTTTGTTTGAGACCACTGCTCTTTGGGATAATTTGTTACACAGCCATAGTAATCAGGAAATTAACGTATTTAGAATAACTGAGGGAAGGTCATTTTAAGGAATATCCTTTTTTTGGCAGAAGAAAGTCTAACTCGTTCCTGAAGGTCTTGTCATGACCAGGTAAGCTACAAGTAAGGAAGAGTGAGCAGACGGCAGAGGCAAGAACGGGAGTGAAAAAGGGGGCGAGACACGGACTTGGAGAAGGTAAAAGGAAAGGAAAGGGGAAACTTTCTCCTCTCAGACGAATGGGAGGGATGAGAGCGAAAGTGAAGACACAGAGGAAAGAAGAGAAAACTTTCGGAAGGTAGTGCAGCATAGTGATTAAGAATTCTAGCTATATATCAAACAAAGCTTGGGTTTGGATCTTGCCTATAGCAAAAGCCAAGTTACTTAAAACCTCTTGGCCGCCATTTTCTCATCAGTAAAACTGCTGTAATAAAACATACTTTGCATCATGTATTGTGGTGATTCATACATGTGAAAATGCTTTATACATCATTGTACGTGAATGGTTCTCAGTATTCATACAGTAGCAAGACCTGGCACTTTTTTTTTTAACATCTTTATTGGAGTATAATTGCTTTACAATGAATGGTGTGTTAGTTTCTGCTTTATAACAAAGTGAACCAGTTATACATATACACATATCCCCATATCTCCTCCCTCTTGTGTCTCCCTCCCTCCCACCCTCCCTATCCCACACCTCTAGGTGGTCACAAAGCACCGAGCTGATCTCCCTGTGCTATGCGGCTGCTTCCCACTAGCTATCTATTTTACGTTTGGTAGTGTATATATGTCCATGCCACTCTCTCACTTCGTCCCAGCTTACCCTTCCCCCTCCCCATATCCTCAAGTCCATTCTCTAGTAGGTCTGTGTCTTTATTCCTGTCTTGCCCCTAGGTTCTTCATGACTTTTTTTTTTTTTCTTCTTAGATTCCATATACATGTGTTAGCATACGGTATTTGTCTTTCTCTGACTTACTTCACTCTGTATGGCAGACTTTAGGTCCATCCACCTCACTACAAATAATTCAATTTCATTTCTTTTTATGGCTGAGTAATATTCCATTGTATATACGTGCCACATCTTCTTTATCCATTCATCTGTTGATGGGCACTTAGGTTGCTTCCATGTCCTGGCTATTGTAAATAGAGCTGCAATGAACATTGTGGTACATGACTCTTTTTGAATTATGGTTTTCTCAGGGTATATGCCCAGTAGTGGGATTGCTGGGTCGTATGGTAGTTCTATTTGTAGTTTTTTAAGGTACCTCCATACTGTTCTCCATAGTGGCAGTATCAATTTACATTCCCACCAACAGTGCAAGAATGTTCCCTTTTCTCCACACCCTCTCCAGCATTTATTGTTTCTAGATTTTTTGATGATGGCAAATGTTACAGAATGAATATCTAAATTAGTATTGATGTACAGAACAGAAACCCTGCTTAGGTTGTAAACTCTTGTAATGAATCAATACCGCCCCATAGCTTAGCACTAAATAAATAGCTAAGGATTGGGGCTTTAATCCATCCTTCCTACCCACTTTTTCAAAAATCTCATTAAGAATAATCTATCAAGGAATCAGTTTAAAAAAATTAGAGTGAATTAAAGGTAACTGAACAATCAGCTAACCCCTCTGCCTCTGTTGTTCATACAAGTGATGAAGTAGAAACCAAACGATTTGTTTGTGTGAATGGAGTAGGCTTGTTTTCCGTGCAGTGTGATTCACCGAGTTCCTGAGCCGGGCACATCTGGGAGAAGAGAAATGTGAGGTTTGTGATGACTGTGTGTTCTTTTTGGTAAAACAAAACAAATCTGTGTATGTATAATTTCATACCATTTTTCTGAACTCTGGGGGGTAAGCCTTCAATTTTTTCCCCGTTTATTTTAAATAAGTGGCTCTTGAGACTGGCTTGGTTTTGTATATGAAAGCAGAGGAGGGATGGCCCACTTTCCTTCCATGCTTCCTCCCACCCAGCCTCTAAATAAGTGTGAGCTAGTCACTACCATCCACGTGGGTGGCAACTCTGTTCTTGGTTCAGGGAGAGAAAGAAGCACAGGCAAATAGAGGCTTTTTAGCAAGTTGTAGGACTTTAAAATCTTGCGTTTTTAATAATCCAAGGAAAATGTAACAAAGTCAACTATTGTTAAGATGTAATAGATTCCATCACACTTGCTTATTGTTACATGGTGCTAGGCACAGAGAAGGCGCTTTGTAGTCATTTTGTGAAAAGTGTAACTTCTAACAGGGATCTCCAGCAATGTCAGTGGCAATGATTTATCACATCATTTTTTACTTGCTCTATCATGTGTGCTCACCAGGAGTTCTGCAATGAATTTAGAAATCAGAGTGCTTAATAACGCATATCATCAAGGGTAAAGAAAAGACACCTCATAATAAATATATGCAAAATATTTTAAAACAGTAAAAAATTGCTGGTAAGGGTTTTGTGGTTGGATAATTTTATGAGGAGTCCAAGGAGAAAAGGTGGAAATCTAACTCAGTTTGGATGTTTGATATATTCTCTTTGAAATTGACTTAACTTTCATTTTTTATTATGCACTGTGTACTGTGCTGTGAGATACTCTTTACCTACCACCATTAAACTGATTTTGTAATGATATTCCTTACTATTCAAGCATTTGGGGTCACTGGGGACAATTTGTAGCCACCACAAAAGACAAGGTGAAAATCAATGGGCTGTAGCATTCCCAGGCATGATTTATATTTATAGAGATTGGAAGTGACTGAATCATCCAAAGAGGCAGGAAGTATTGAGGGTCTAGGATGCAGAGACAATAATATCCCTGTCTTGTGATGTTGCTTCCTTTGCTTCTTTCTTGGCATGAGAAAGTAGAAATCATCCTTTGACCTGGAAACTTTACAAAAATATTCCTTGGGAAGCAGCAAGAATAGTGAGCACAGAGGCAATCACTATGTCTGTCTTGATGTCTGAACATGTGTTCAACTAGGTTTATTGGCTAGCTGTGGATGTATTTGAACAAACTCATCAACATCTTTAAGGACTGTATATATCAAACACCTTCTATGTGCTTGAATCTACAACATTCATTCACAGACTTGTATCAGAAGAAAATTCAGAGAGGTTGGCTTGATACAAATATTTTATCAAATGAGAAACAAGGTCTCCAAAAACCAGGAGACTTCAAACCCGCAAGTGGCATGAAGCTCAGAGGAATGTTGTTTTAGGATGGCTTATAAAGCAAGAATGAGGAAGTTAACTTTTACCACGATCGACTATGACAATGGGGATTTCCAAACAGCAGAGGATTTGCTAAAAGAAATTATTTATGCCATTTTCAGAAGACAACTTATGTTTCCTTTATGACTATTAGAGGTATTTACAAGACACAACCTAAGTTAAAATTTACTTGTGTTCATGAAATAAACTAGACTAAACTTTGTTTACATGGCTTAACTAGTTTTATCTGCTTGGGAGATCTTCAAGTAGTTACCGTTTTATTTTAACACCTGTCTGATTGATCTCCATACATAAATAAAAAAACAAATTGACTGGTTAACCTTCACACGTTTATGTCTTGGTAAACTATACATATATAGTGTCTTAGCCAGAATAATGGCTCCCAAAGTGTCCACAGTCTAATCCTTGGAACCTGTGACTATGTTACATTCCATGGCAAAAGAGACTTTGCAGATATGATTAAGGTTTTTGAATTTAAGATACGGAGATGATCCTGGATTATCTGAGTGGACCCAACCAAATCACAGGATACCTTAAAAGCAGACGGCTCTCTCATGCTGGAATCAAAGAGATGAAGTAGAAGAAGTTGGGAGAGATTTAAAGCATGAGATGGACCTGATCCACTGTTGATGGAAGTGGACCACATGGAAAGCATGAGAAGAAAGACAAGTGACCTCTAGGAATAAGAGAATGGGAACACCAGTCCCACAATTGCAATAACCCAGTTTAGTAAACAACCCAAATGGGCTTAGAAGCACTTTCTTCCCCAGAGCTTTCAAAAAGGAGCTCAGCATGGACAACACGTGATTTTGGCCTTGTGAGACTCTAAGCAGACAAGAAGAGAAACCATCCTGCATCCAGAATTCTGACAGCTCTCACAGAACTGTGAGTTAATAGATGGGTGTTGTCTTAAGCTACTAAATTTGAGTACTTCGTTATGGCAGCAATAGAAAACTAAGGCGTACAGTTCGAGATTTGAGTTGAATGACTTTTCTCCATTCAAATGAAGCCAATGAAACATCCATAGAGTCTTTTCTAATTTCCTCCCAGTAATACAATTCTAAGATTCCGTTTTACCTTTATGTAATTTTAGCCCCAAAAGCCCAAAGGCTGCAATTACTGAGGAGGATAATAAGATACCTAATGTACGCTACCTGAGGAAAATGGGACATGTTAATTTTCATGGAGAATCTCCAGTGAATTTCTCAAGAAATTTCATTTTCTAGCAGCTTTCAGCTCAAAGCAATGTTCAGCTTGGGGATCTGCAGCTGGTATAATCAATTATGTGATGACTACACCATCATGTTTCAATGAAAAGGTCATCACTGTCTCACCTGCAGAGGGATGCAGGGAAACCAAGACATGTTGTCTTTCTGGAAGAATAACTATACTTTACTGGACTGAAACGATGCCCTTGACCTCATTGACTAATACTTCTGTCTACTTTAGAGCTGCTTCCCTTTCTGCCTTGGCTTCTCCCATGCTGTCTTCTAATGAAGGTACTTGTGCATGTAGCTTAACCCTTTCTGTACATCCTATGTTGCTCGGTAGCAGGAAGTGTATCTCTCACATATTTATATATCTGCAAGAGTCTAGAATCTGGCCTTTTAACAAATGCAAGACAATTTGTATAAAAACTGAAGGCTTTGCAAACTCAGCCAGCTAGTCCTCCTACTATATGCCTGAAGCTTTGTCAGTTACTAGGGAGGCATTAATGAATCAGATATATGTTTTCTGCTCTCAAGACTCACAGATCAATAGTGGTAGAGGTATATAAGCAAAAGTTTGTGACACAATGTGGCAAGCATTATAACTGGCGAATATACACAGTTTTAGAAGCATAAAGAGGAAAGAACTGGTATATTTGTGGGGAAGAGGGATGTCATGGGTTTGCAGTAGAAACAAAGTTCAAGCATAATCTTAAGGGATGAAAAGGTGGGAACCAGGGAAGAGAAATGGACTTGCTCTCTGAATAATTTGGGTGGACATAGGGAAGTGGTAGAAGATGAGGTTGGAGAAGCAGAAAACAAGTCATGAACGTCCAGTGTGCCATGGGACTTCACACTGAGAACACTGATATGGGAGTGATAAGAGCCATATCCATTTCCATATCCATATCCATATCCATGGCAGCATTCAGGCGGTCAGAACTGACTGGCTTTACAGGAAGGATTTAAGGGAAGCCAGAGTGGGGCATGAGAGCCAGCAGGAAGCTACTGTCATATTTTAAGAGCAGAATAGAAGCTGAAAGCGGGGTGGCGGTTATAAGGTTAAAAAGGAGTGGTAGCCTTTCAAAGAGATGTGGTATGAAGACTCTAGACATATAACTGAAAAGCACCAGCAAACTATTACATTTTCAGTGGAAAAATATAATTAAGCATGCTGTCTGGTGACACAAAATAAAGATGCCAGGTGAAGCAGTGGCTGTCTTTGCTGAAAGCAGCTCAGCTTAATTGAAACTGCTTGGCGACTGAAATAAGCCAATTCTGTCTCTCTCGTGAAAACAGCAAACAAACAAAAAGGCACTCCTGTTTCACCTGAGCTTCTCAGTGCCAAGAGAAGCAAATGCATTAACTGAGAGCGCTCAGGAACCTGAGAAAATGTGCACGGATTGGAAATCAGGTAAGGACGCTCCACTGAGAGAGGGTTTTCTTACCCTGACAATGCCAGCAACTTGCTCTTGAAGTCTGAGCGAGTGTTGGTGTGGATTGAAACCCATTGTATCTGAATGTGATCTCTTCACTGATTTGTGTGTATGTTTGTTTTATAGCCAGTCTGCAGACTAAGAGGGGATATCTGAAAATTGTGCCGAAGCAGGTAGATAAAAACAGGAAAAGGTATGGCACAGCAGGTCAGGTCAGGTCAGGTCAGAGCCCTGTGTGTGAAAGTAGTTTTGTAGACTTCCATGGAGGTGGGTAGGAGGGCACCGAGCTTCCTGGCACTCTGCTGTTTCACGGCAAGTGATCTCTATTCGTGAATATGACACAGCATGGAGAGCTGCGGCCCACTTGCTCAGAAAAGTCTATTCGGCTAGTACATTTTATAATGTACCAGTTCAATCTCTAAATATCGCTAGAATAAGGGAGAAAAGGACCTGTTTATGTAAACAGAACTACCATACTCACCGGGGGAGGAGGGAAACAGCTTTAATCCCATTTCAAATGAATGAATGAGTGAATGAGTGAATTCCAAGCTATTAATGATCACTGCAACTTAATTACTCATGAAAGTCATGCAATCCCCAAAAAAGTCTTATGATTTTTTTCTTCATTCATTTGTCTAAAAATTATGGCTTCAAATTCCACAGTGGATAGAATTTGTCCTCTTGGGAGGTATTTTATAGCTCTCTTTATATTTCAGGGTTCCTTGGAATAATTGTTTAAAAATCACAAAAATTGAGGCATGTGGTAAAGGTCTCAGTCATTGTCTAGTCAGAAAAATAAACAGTATTATAGTTACTATGAAAAGAGGGAATTTAATATGGAGAATTAGTTACAAAAGAAATAGAAGAGCTAAAGAAACTAAATTTGGAAGGGTTGTAGAAAAAACTTTAAAAACTAAACAGTAAGAAAAGAACAACAAAAAACCTTTTAAAAAGTGGGCAACAGTTATGTCACCAATATGGCAATATAGGAAACACCAGCCTCTGTCCTCCCACAAAGATCAACAATTAGACAGCTGTCCATGAACAAAAACAGCTCTGGGAGAGTTCTGGAGTCCAGCGAATGCTCTTCAGCAACACAGTAAAACAAAAGATCTAAGAATAACCGCACAAAAAGAGAAGGAAGAGAGTTTCATTTTGCCTGCATCATCCCGTCCCCCAAGCTGGAACTTCTCAGCACCAAGAGGGAACTTCCCAAGTAGAGAGAGTTCCCCTCACCAGGAAAGGAAGAGTTAGGATGAGGGAGCAGCTTCTCCAGCCTTTGGGGCACCACACAAGTGTCCCACTTCCAGAAGCAGCCAAGCAGTGGGCGTGATCAAGATTCACAGCGACCTCCTCTGCAACAAACCCAGCAGATTTTGCCACTGAAGAGACCAATGGCCAGCACAGACACTGCAGACCCCTGCAGATTTCACCAGCTTCAAATTCCCTGATGCTACATGCCTGAGTCCCTCCCAGACCCCTCGGTGCTCAACATCATTAACCATCAGGAAAATGCAAATGAAATCCATGTTGTGATATCACCTCAACCTGGTAGAATGACTGTCATCAAAAAGACAACAAATAACTGGTGTTGGCAAGGACGTGGAGAAAAGGGAACAGTTGTGCACTATTGGTACGATTGTAAACTGGGGATCTAATGTACAGCTTGGTGATTATAGTCAATAATACTGTATTATATACTTGAAAGTTGCTAGGAGAATAGATCTTAAATGTTCTCACCACAAAAATAAATGGTAAAGATGTGACATAACAGAGGCATTAGCTAATACCCTGGTGGTAACCATTTTGAAAATATAAGTGTATCAAATCAACATATACACTTTAAACTTACAGCATTCACTTATATGTGAATTATATATTAATAAAGCTGGAAAAAAACTAAAAAAAATAAAAGTGAAACAAAACAAGAAAGTGGTGAAAGATATGAACAGATACCTCACTGTGGAAGATACGCCGATGGAAAATAAGCATATGAAAAGATGCTCAAGATCATGTGTCATTAGGAAAATGCAAATTAAAACAACAAGATACC
The DNA here is from genome assembly GCF_008692025.1 of Phocoena sinus. Lineage (NCBI taxonomy): Eukaryota > Metazoa > Chordata > Mammalia > Artiodactyla > Phocoenidae > Phocoena > Phocoena sinus. Next base: position 9,311,986 of record NC_045775.1, read on the forward strand.
ACCACACACCTGTTAGAATGGCCAAAATCTGGGACACTGATAATACCAATACTGAAGAGGATGTTGAAAAATAGGAACTCTCCCACATTGTTGCCAGGAATGCAAAATGGCACAGCCACTTTGGAAGAGTTTGTCAGCTTCTTACAAAACTAAATATACTTTCATCTTAAGATCCAGCAATCCCACTTCTTGTTATTGAAAACTTGGAGTTGAAAAACTAGGTCCACACAAAAACCTTTATATGAATGTTTACAGCAGCTTTCTTCATGATTGCTAAAACTTGGAAGCGATAAAGACGTCCTTCAGCCAGTAAATGGATAAACAAACTGTGGTACACCCAGACCACAATGGAATATTATTCAGCTCTAAAAAGAAATGAGCTATGCAAGGCACCGAAAGACACAGAGGAACCGTAAATATATATTACTTTGTGAAAGAAGCCAATCTGAAAAGGCTACAACATGGCATATGATTCCAATGACACGACATTGAGGAAAAGCAATACGATGGAGACATAACAAGATCAGTGGTTGCCAGGGTTTGGGGTGAGGGAGGGATGACAGGTGGAGCACAGGGGATTTTTAGGGCAGCGAAACTATCCTGTAGGATACTGTAATATCAGACACATGCCATTATACAGTCGTGAAACTCACGGACTGTACAACACCAGGAGAGAACTCTAATGTGAACTATGGGTTTTGAGCATTAATGGTGTGTCAAGGTAGATTTATCGACTGAAACAAAGGTACCACTGTGCTGAGGGTTGTTGACGATGGGGAGCGCTGTCCCCGGTGGGGTCAGCAGGTATATGGAATATCTCTTTACTTTCTGCTCAATTTTCCTGTGAACCTAAAACTGCTCTAAAAAAAAGTCCTTTTAATAAAAAGGAGGGGAAAGTGTACCCAGAGTTAATAACTTTAGGAAGATGCTACCATCCTTGGGGCTGTAAGAGCTAAAAAGTGGAGGAGGTAGAAACTGGTACCCAGAGCCCAAGGTCACTGTGCCACTGAGGCTACTGCTGGAACCACCAGAGCCAAAACATGTCACAGGAGCCAAGGTTGCTCCTAAAGCTGCTGAGATGCCCAACTCAGCAGCACCTCGCTGCCCTGGCTGCTGAAGAGCCCCTGGCTGCCTTTCCCAGGACCACGCTGCGGGGGAGGAACGCATGGGTTCACTCACTGGCTGCTGTGGTTTCAGCCACCTCTACCACCACCAGAGATGCCGCTGGCAGCCAGAAAGAACAGGCCACCTCCCCTCTGCCTTCCAGTCTGCCGGCAGCACCCCCCATTGGCAAAAGGCAAAGGAAAACCAGCTGGAATGGGAGCCTGGGGGCTGTGTTTGCAGATTTCAGCCCTCTGCAGTACCTGGGAGAGCATGGGAACCCTTTGGACAGTCCACAAAGAAGTGGCTGGTAATTTAGAGAAAGACTGAAAAGCTTTCTGCCCTTTTGTATCTGCTTATCTTTTCTCTGTCAGATTCAGATCAAAAGCAATCGATTTAAAAAAGATCGGAGCTGCCACCATTACCTGAGAGCTTATACCAAGTGCCCTGCCAGCTACTTTGTGTTCATTAGCACAGACCCTGATAACAACCCAGCAACACACACTTAAAGCACCCATTGAATAGGACGCTGTGAGTCAGAGACATTAGGTCACTTCTCCAAGGTCAAGTAGCTCTTAAGTGGCAAACTGGATGGTCAATCTCTACTTCATCTGCCGTCAGGTTCTGTGCTGTTTTTATAACTCTGGTAGCACTTATCTAACCAGAACTTAAAATTTTTTTTAAAAAGTTCCTAAAGTCATAGCAAGAGTAGTCCATCCTAAAAGGTGTCAATAAACACAAGCGAAATCAAGGCCGCGGAGAGCATTCTTGAGTCCTATTATCTGCCTCTCTCCTCCCTCTTTCCCTGGTGACATTAAACTAAACCATTTTCTCTTCCATCCATTATCTAAGGAGAAGGTGTTCAAAAACCTGTTTCAAAGAAATGAAGATAAATTAGCCCCGTATGGCTGATGACTATTAGCATTACTGCCTTCTCCACCTTGGCTGGATCACAGACCCTGGGCCAAGGGTGTAAAAGTCCCCAGACCTACAAAATGATGGGCTTCTTGCAGTTCATGGTCCTCTCTATAAGGGAGTATGGGTAAATCTTCTCAAGCAGACACATATGACACTGAAGGAACAGAGGAGGGACACTGGATGTTGGAGGATCCCACAGTTCTGTACCAAAGGACTAAGCATGTGGGTCAAAGACTGGGTGAGAGTGTGTGAAGAAACCTTGCCACTAAGGAGTAAAGGTCACCCTGTAAAATGCTGCAGGGGTGGGCATTTTTGGTTTTATGTATTTGTACAGTATGAGGAGAAGAAAGACTGAGTGAGCCATGGGAATGGTGCTTTATAGTCGGCTATTGTGACTGCGTTAGAGGGAGGCTAAGAATGAAAGAAACGTATATAATGTGTGAGCTAAGGCTCTGATTAAAATGGGTGGAATGTTTGTGTTTCATGTGGGTGAAAGAAGTATGGGCCTTTTTCTTTAACTTACCAATCCACCACTGTCATCGGGGGAGGATGGTTCGCCTGAGAACTTCAGATTTCTGTCCCCTTTTAATCTCAATGTCCCTCTCTGGAAATGGCAATATGCATTATGTTTGTTCCATTTAATTTACCCAACAATATTAATCTCTTTCTAGCTGTAAGTGTACTGTGGGGTTATTAAGTTGCATAGGGCATCTTTCCTGCCCTCAGGGAGCTTACAGTTTAGAAGTGGAGAAAAAGGGGAAAGGCCCAAAGAATTATGATGCAAAAATTAAAAAAAAAATATATATATATATATATATATTTTTTTTAAATGGCGAATGCCAAAAACGGTGGAGAGGAAAGGAAGCCACGAATATTAAGAGCTTTTACATATCAGGGACTTTATGTAGGTTGCTCCGTTTAAAGCTTACAGCGTCTATTAAGGTACATATTGCTATTCTCACATTACTGAGAGGAAGTGAGGTTCAAAGAAGCAAGGTAACTTGCCCAAAGTCACATCGTCAGGAGCCACTAGGGCTCAGTTTAAGGGTAGGTCTTCTGACTCCTATATCTGGAACCGTGCTTCTTTGGCAGAGCTGTTAACAGAATGCACAAGTTTACAAGATTCAGTAAATGACAGAAATCCCACCAGGATAGAGGAGAGGTTTGAGAATGGGACAGGGAAAACTTTAGAATTGAAGCCACTTGACCAGGTTTGAGGTCTATGGTGGCTGGGTGGTGAAGAGGGGCCGTTCCTAGAAGAAGCAGAAGCAAGATGAGCAAAGAAACAAAAAAAAAAACACAGGACTTCCCTGGTGGCGCAGTGGTTGAGAGTCCGCCTGCCGATGCAGGGACGCAGGTTCGTGCCCCGGTCCGGGAAGATCCCACAAGCCGCGGAGCGGCTGGGCCCGTGAGCCATGGCCGCTGAGCCTGCGCGTCCAGAGTCTGTGCTCCTCAACGGGAGAGGCCACAGCAGTGAGAGGCCCACGTACCGCAAAAAAACGAAAACGAAAACGAAAAGCTCACACAGGAGGCCTATTAAAAAGAGCACACGATCCCATTTGGAAGGACCTGCAAGGGGAAGATCAGAGTCCATAGAGTGAGCCCCGAGGGCAGGCCAGGAACAGAGCAGAGGGCAGGAGTGGGCGCCAGTGCAGTATGGGAGCCCCACAGGCCTGCGAGGGGAGAATCCATAAGCCAAAGGGTTGGATGAATCTGTTGACATTCATTCCCATAATTTCTTTGTGGCTTCCATTTATATTTCTCTTCTGGGGTTTTTTTTTTTTTTTTTTTTTTTTTTTTACACTGAGCCCATAGTTTTGGAAATTAAAGGTTCCAGAGATGAATAAATGATGCAACTTGTTATTTCCACAGAACATAATTTACAGTCTAAATGACTAGGCTATCATTGTACTATGTTGGATCTTGCCAATGAGAGGAATCCCAGCAACATCCCTCCCATCCCAAACTGTATCTGTGAGGAGACTCAGGCCAAGAGGCTTGCCTCAAACAATATAGGTCATCAATAGCAGCGCCTGTTTGGGAACAAGGTCCACTGTATTCTGAGGCTCCTTCCGGGTCTCCCTTATAAGAGCAGAGGAACAAAGCTATTTCTATCCTAAAATGGGCACTGCTTTTTCTTTTTTATGGTGCTCAGTTTTTGGAATTTGAGGTGCCTTTCTAGAGTAGATAGAATCAAAGAGAGGAGTATCTTTTTGTATTAAAGGCATGCCCTCTGACAGAGGAGGCTTTCGTTTTTCAGCTGCCGTGATCAAGCAGCAGATAGAGGTGGTGTGCCCGTAGCTGGCTGCGTGTGACACAGATGATCCTGTCTCCAGGTGAGAGCAAGGCTTCCATGAGCCTCCAGCTGGCAGTCCCAACAGCTGCCAATGGCAAAAGCATCAGGAATCACACGTAGGGAAATTCCTGATGCATCTCCCATGAGCAAGACGACACCAGAAACATTGTAGCGAATTGGTCTTTATTGTTCTTCCCTTTATAACCAAATGCAGGCTTTTAGACATTTCTTGTAAATGAATGCCTTGTGTAACACATTTATTTGGGTGGAGGGACAGTCACAGAATTGCAGTTTAGGCAAAAGGCAATTTAATAATGAAGGTCCTGAGCCTGACGCTTACAGAATGTGCCAGATAAAACACACGCACAGATGGAGGCTTCGCCTTTGAAATGATTTTCTAGGGAAACCACTGCTGAAATAGCTGCAGGATGCCTCTTCTGCATAGACCCCATCAGTGACCTGCCGGGACCACACGATAACCTTTTCTCTGGTTCACGGGGCCCCTGATCGGCAGTGCCAGGGTCTCCTCTAGTCTGGTCAGCGCTTTTCTTAACAGTCCTGCCTCCTGATGACTCTGAGCTTTTTTCCAAAACCCAAATCCACTTTGGGGAACAAAGATAACGGTTCATTTTCTGCGTAGGGAGGAGCAAGATGCTTTCAGGGTTCAAGATGGGTTTTTCAAACAAGAATTTGTCACACTGAGTGAAGTAAGTCAAGACAGAGAAAGACAAATATCATATGATATCGCTGATATGTGGAATCTAAAAAAAGGGTACAAATGAACTTATCTACAAAACAGAAATAGAGTCACAGATGTAGAAAAAAAACTTATGGTTACCAGGGGGTAAGGGGGGGGATAAATTGGGAGATTGGGATTGACACATACACACTACTATATATAAAATAGGTAACTAATAAGGACCTACTGTACAGCACAGGGAACTCTACTCAATACTCTGTAATGGCCTGTATGGGAAAAGAATCTTAAAAAGAGTGGGTATATGTATGTGTATAACTGATTCACTTTGCTGTACACCTGAAACTAACATAATATTGTAAATCAACTATATTCAAATAAAATTTTTTTTAAAATTCCAGCATGTACTCATTCATTTGTCCATTTAGTCCATTAAATATGCATGCAAATATACTTACCGTGCCCTTGCATGAAGCATGCACCGTGCCAGTAGGCACTGAGGACACAGTGTGGACACAAATACGACAAGGTTTCTGTCCTAATTATGTCAGAGGAAGGTGTACAAATAATGACTCAAATGAACATGTCAGTTCAAGCCCTGGTCAGTGTTATGAAGAGGAGGCAGACTATGAAGGAGGCCGAAATCGAGATGAGACAGAAGAGGGCTGCTCCCACGAAGGGGTGATGAATCCAAGGAGGCTGAACAGGACTCAGGCAAAGGAAGAGTCTGGGGGCAGCCCTGCATCGAGGGAACAGTGTGGGTGAAGGCCAGGGACAGGAAGGGTGTTGGCATGTCAACATGCCGGAGGACCACAGGGCTTTGCATCCTGTTGATGCTTTTGGACTTTACCTTAAGTGCAAAGTCTTGAGTCAGAGGCGTGGCATCATCACACTGGTGTTTGAAGAGGGTTTTCCCTGATTGGGGTGTAGGTGGACCTTGTCCTGGAGAGGGGCAAGTTTGGGAGCTGACCACCGCTCAGGAGGCTGTCATGACAGCCTAGGTAAGAAAGGAGAGGGGCTTTGACTAGGGGGCACACAATAGAGTTGGGGGAAGTGGACGTATTTGAGGTGTGCTCTGGAGCTAAAAATGTCAAGACTCGGTGATGAATGTGAGTGGAGAGGGACAGGATTCTTTGTGGCAGTTCGTTTATCAGTTTCTCTGCATCCTAGCCCTGTGCGGTGCTGGTGGCGCTGGACAGACATTCATAGACAGTGCTGAGTACAGCTGACTGCGCTGTCAGGAGTCTGCTGGGACCTGAGACCACACTGTCTGCAGGACAACCCTGATGAATATCTCAAGCTCTTGTCACATTCACTTATTCCCTCCTTACCAAAACTGTATCTGTTTTTGCCCATTTCCTTCGTATGGACTTCGGCCACGCTGCTCTATCCCCTTGCTTACACAACTCCGCCAAAAAATGCTCTTCCTTCAGAGCCAGCAAAAATCCCACCTCCTCTGTGAAGCCTTCCCTGACTGCTCCTAGGCAAGGGTAGTTATTACTCTCTCTGTTCTGATCCAGCCCCTCGTTCCTTTCTATAGCGTTTCTTCTGGAAGAGTTAGTAGCCTAGACTTAGTCTCAGACAGACCTGGAATTCACTCCTGGCTTTACCTCATGGTAGCTTTCTGATTTAGGGCAAGTTACTGGATCCCCTTTGATTCTAGTTACCTCACTGATACAATAGGAATATTAACAGTGCACACCTCGTGGGATTACTGGGAGGATTAAATGAGATGAAGGTCAACTGTTTACCATGGTGCCTGGTACAATGAATGTAAGTCATCATCATCACTATCTAAACATTATTATCCATAATTTTAATAAGGGATCTTTGCTTGTCTTTTCTCTTGCATGGTTAGATTGAGCCTTCCCTGGAGCAGAGGTCAGGACATTCATTTTGGTATTTCTGACGCCAAACGTAACATCTAGAACAGCACCGATACTCAGTATATATTTTTAAATTAATGAGAAAAAGGAATAAATGATAAGATGACGTTCTCTATAAAGTGAATGGGGCCAGATAATATGCTTAAGAAGGAAAGCAGGGAACCAGTTACTCTCCTTTAACCCAAATATTTTGTGTCATTATATAACCTACGATTTATTACCAGGAAAGTAGACATATGCCTCCTGTCCTCAAAAGGCCACTGCCTGTGGGAAACAAACAGGAAATCCCATTGTATTTCTACTTTGCAAATTGAATTCCTCATTTCTCTTCATGTGCTGAAAAGCAGTTGAATTTGCTGGGAGGCTGTAATCAGGGGGAGTAGAGAGATTGGGGTAAAAACTAGGATAAAAATGTCAGCAGCACGTAAGGCCAGAAAGAGAAAGCACCGTGTCACAGACATTACATCGTAGAGCACAGTCACGGACAATGGCTTCACTTATCTTTCACCAAAGGATTATGCTTAAAAGCATAGTATAATACCAGTTTAACATCTCTGTTTAGTGGAACATGGTTGTAATAATTTGGAACATTGTTGAACTAATACACAGATATTCTGAAATATCCAGCAGGGGGGAAGATAGTAAGTTTTTTTACTTAAAGCCTCTCGTTTCTAAACAGCACAGGTCCCAACAAGTGGAGGGGCCTTTTGTTTCGGCAGGTAAGGTAGTGGGTAGATGGGCGAGTTTCAAGACAAAGATAGAGCAAGGCAGCACTGCATTGCCTCATACAGGAGAGAAGAGTTTGGACAGTCATATGAAAACTAAAGGCAGAATAGAAAGAGCTGAAGAGGCAGGGAGAGAGGTGAAAGAATGAAGAGACTCACCACCCAGCCTCCGTCATGGAAAATTTTGGGCACTATGGAGATGTCTAAGGGAGATTTCAATTTGCTGTTCGCTAGGCCAGTATAAACCCTCTGTTGGCTCTAGGCACTCTCCAGTAAATTATATATTGCTCATGAGATCCTTTGTGTGAATGGATTATTTTAGGGGAAAGCAACTAACTGAAGGAAACCAGAATGTAGTTATCTTTTTTACCGTTTGAGAAAGTAGTAAGGCACATTTTTTGGTTTTTTTTTTTGTTGTTTTTTGCACGGGCCTCTCACTGTTGTGGCCTCTCCCGTTGCGGAGCACAGGCTCCGGACGCGCAGGCTCAGTGGCCATGGCTCACGGGCCCAGACGCTCCGCGGCATGTGGGATCTTCCCGGACCGGGGCACGAACCCGCGTCCCCTGCATTGGCAGGCAGACTCTCAACCACTGTGCCACCAAGGAAGCCCAGTAAGGCACATTTTTAAATGAGGGGAAAAAAGAGGTTACAGGGTTTAGTGCTTTCCAAGCAAGGCAAAGTCTTGATGTTTTTCTTTATAAGAATAAAGGAACAAGAATGAGAAAATAGAAGATAAATCGAGAGAGAGAAACTTTATAAAACGATATATATACCTATTTAGTCATCATCAAATTTATTCTCCTTATTCCCAGTTTCTTTATCAAGTTATCTGTGCCAGCTTATTACATAGAAAAAGAAAAAATCTACACGCAAAGTCAGTGAGAAAAGATGAAAGTACATTTACCATCACACTGGCCTGGAACCCAGGATGCAAGTTGCTGGTTCCAAACTGTAAAGGATTTGGTTGTTTAAGAAAAAAAAATCCTAATAGAGACTGTTGTGAAGACCAGAGTTACATAAAGATGCTATGATACAACAGTCAGGGCTTAGTGAGAATACTGAGGTCCGTGGCTGCAGGAAGAACAGTCACCCATTGGCATCAATTCTTATTGATGGGGTTCTGTGATGGTTAATTTTAATGTGTCAACTTGACTGACCTAAGAGATGTCCAAATAGCTGATAAAACATCGTTTCTCGGTATGTCTGTGAGGGTGTTCTGGAAGAGATTAGCGTCCGATTTAGCATTCGGCTGAGCGAGGATATCCACTCTCACCAACGTGGACAGCATCATCCAATCGCTGGGAGCCCGAATGCACAAAAAGGTAGGGCAAAGGAAGGGCAAATTCCCTCTCTGTCTTCTTGAGCCGGGACGCCCATCTTTTCCATCCCTCAGATATTGGAGCTCTTGGTTCTCGGGCTTTGAGACACTGGGATTAACACTGCCAGCCCCCTGGTTCTCAGGCCTTAGGACCTGGACTGAATTTCACCACCAGCTTTCCAGTTCTTCAGCCTGAAGGCAGCAGACTGTGGGACCTCCCAGCCTCTGTAACCACATGAGCCAATTCCTATAATAAATTTGTATGTAAACAGAAGGAATAGGAGATGTAGAGATGTATATATCTCCTACTGGTTCTGTTTCTCTAAAGAACATACACAGGTTCATTTTTAAATTTCCACGTTCTTACTATATCAATTGTTAAATATTTTAATTATCATCCTGCCTGGTATCTAGTTTTTAAAGCTTATTTTATGTCAAGGTGCAGTTCCTTAAGTTGCCTGGCATTTGGCCCTTCCTAATTTTCTTTATATCCACCTCTCTTTTAGCCCTTCGAATTTTTTTTTTTTTTTTTTTTGGCCACGCCTTGTGACTTGTGGGATCTTAGTTCCCCGCCCGAGCAGGGATTGAACCTGCACCTTTGACAGTGAAAGCACAGAGTCCTAACAACTGGACCATCAGGGAATTCCCTAGCCCTTAGGGTTTTGACATTGAAGTGACAGCTAGCAGTCCTCAGATTAGGCTTGTCTAGTTTCACCATCAATGCCTGCCTCTGCTGTTCTCATATCCCCAAAACATACAACACACACACAGACACACACAGACACACACAGACACACAGACTCAATCATGAATTAGATACTAAATGATGCAAGTAGAGAATATCTTCACCATTTAACCCTTGCTTCTTTGAAGTACTTATGACCATTTTACTTGCAAGTGACAGAAACCCAACTCGAGCTGTCAAACCCAAACCAAACGAAAACAAAACAAAACAAAAATGGACTTTGAACCTTCAGAGTAGGCATGACTTCATCCAAGTCAGTGTCTTGCCTGAGGCAGTACCACTTCCTTAGGGGCCATTTGGAAATACAGGGGGAGTTCTGCTTATCACAATTGGAGGAGGGGGGCTACTTACATGGGGGCTAAGGATGTGACTGTCTGGCACCTGGCAGCACATTCCACCCAAGGGGAAATTGCCTTACCCAGAATGCCAGTGGCTCTCCCTTTGAGAAACCCTGGCTCCGAGAACAATGCATTTCACCAAGCATCTCAACCTCTTGGCCCTGCTTTGCTTATAGGATGGCTTCCTTCCCAGGTGGGCTCACTGCAGGTATTGGTAAAATGGCCTCCTACAGCTTCAGGTAACAGTTTAGTAATGCCAACAGAACAGCAGTCTCACTTTTCCATTTGCTTTAGCAGAAATCCTGATTCCATTGAGTAGGATTGGCCCAACTTGAGTTACTTGCTCACCTTTGATTTGAAAACCCCAGAGAATGGAAGGGATGTCATGGTCAAACTGGTCAAACTTGGGAAAGCATCTCCCTCTAGAGCCAGGGGTCAGGGTCAGCCTTTCCAGACACACAGACACTGAGAAGGATCAAGGAAGTTTCGGAAGAACAATTGAAGTGATGCTACCTAATTGGAAACAGATAGTGGCAGGCAAAAACCCACACGTGGCCCCTTTCTTTACGGTCTGTGTTCCTGGTTTATCTCTTCGATTTTCTTACATTCCAGGATTCTCTAGTGCACCAGACTCTCTTGTATCTCTGAGCTTTTGCGCACATCATTCTTTTATCCCCAGATGCCTTTCCTCATCTCTTTTTATTTGGCAAACTTCTACTTATGCCTCAGAACCCATCACCTCTTCTGTGAAGCTTCCCTTTTCACTGCTGCTGCTAAACTTGGACCTCCCTCTTCTGTACACACATAGCATTTTGTACATGAAAAGATGGAATTGAATTAATTAGCGAGGATAAGAAGCTGAACGCCCCACAAGCTTTTGGAAATGGAAAGCAGATGATGTTGGATTAGGTAAGATCAAACAACATCAGATCGACAAATGTTTATTGAGTATATACAATGCACAGTGTTCCCCAAGCAGAATGTTGCTTGATTTGTGTGTGTGTGTGTGTGTGTGTGTGTGCGTGTGCGTGTGTGTTTGTATTTAGAATCACAGGCTTTTAAGACCTTGGTTTTTTCAAGCTTATCTAGCTCAACCACTTCCTTATTCAGATCAGGAAACTGAGGCTGAAGTGGGTTTCTCTGTAGCTCTAACGATATATGATCTGAGCCACCAAAAGGAAGGAAATGTTGGCCCAACTCTAGGCTAAGAAACCACAGCTATATGTAGCTTAAACTTCCTGTTCTAAATGCCATGCCAGGAGAATGTTTTTGTCTCCAGTGACAATGGCCACTCCAGAAAGAGAAAATCAAAAGCAACCTGTCTCTGTCTCTCTCTGTTCCTTCTTCCCTTTCTCTTTACAAAAATAGAAAACAAAGAGAAGTGAGGGGCCAGGCCAGGGTATTGGAACACTGCTTCAGATTTTTTTCCCTGTTTTTTTGATGTGTTTATATAAGGACACTGTTGATGACTCACCGCATAGTGGAAAGACATGATACATTTTGCTGGGAGTTCAAAATGTGCAAACAGATTATGTACCAAATGCATGGGATCACAGGGACATAAAGCGTTTTAAAGCAAAGGGATAAAGTGGCTTACTCTCTGTGGCAGAAGTCCCATCTATTTTTATGTCTGTAATTACGTAGACATTCTCTTTTGAAAGAGTCAGAATTGGTGAGAAGCGGAATGGCATGAGCCCTGTGATACTCAAAATGGAAAGTAGAGACTCATTTGGATTCCTGCCATGTTTACTCAGGCACAAACATGTAAGAATATTTCCGTAAAATAATTTCTACGAAAAAATGCACAGGCCCCATCCTTCCCGGGGTCAGTGCCCCCCATTGCCTCTGGCCTGTCTCTACGTTCCAGCTGTCTGCAGGGTCCACCCATGGATCACTCTTCCACCTGCTTCCAGATCCCTTTAGATCTTTCTTTGAAACTTATTGCTGCCCTGGTCAGAAATTGCCTCCTCCGAAAATATCCTGGATCCCCAGCCTGGCATTTGGGCTTTTCTCAGTCACCCCAGCTTCTCCATACAGTGTTGAAGCACGTTTGAAGAAAGACTAGTGCGGGTTTAGTACTGCTCCAGACACCAGGTTACCAAGCCGACTGTGACCGGCATATATTCCAGAGAGAGTGCCTATAGATCAACCACTAAACAGGTAAGTGCGACGGAGAAAATAAAATTAGGTAATAAGATAAGAAGTGCCTTAGGTGGGTGGGGCGTTGGGACCACAACCCTGGGATATTGAAGGAAGGTCACTCCCCAGACGGTATCTTGAGGCCTAACAGGAAGGATCTAACCTCTGGGAACATCTGGGGACGATCTCTCTCCAAACAGAAGGAGAAGCAAGGCAAATTCCCTGAGGTGTGAAAGAACTGAATGCATCTGAGGAGTAAAAATAAAAGTATAGTTAGTAAGAGAAGGAGGTAAGCAGAAGTCCAACCGTGAAATACCCTAAAGCCACAGAAAGGAGTCTGGATTGCACTGGAGGACAACGGAAAGTCACGATTCAGTTTTCATTACGAGTGTTACAGGATTGACATCTTTCAGCGTTTCGTTTGTTCTCTCTGCGGGGGATGGACGGTCATATGGCTCCCGGTGATTCCTGCCTCCTGCTTCTTGCCCTGTTTAGCCCTCTCCTCCCGGCTGTGGGCTGAACCTAGTGACTCACTTCTAATGAGCTGAATACAGCAAAGGAAGGGGATTCCACTTCCGATATTAGGTTATAAAAAGACCCTGGTTTTCATCTCTCCCCCGTCTCTGTTTTTCTCTCCCTCTCGCTCTCTTACACGTGTGGGCATGGACACTCTGAGGGAAGGCAGTTCCATGCTGTGAGGTCGCCTATGGAAAGGCCCACCTGACAGAAAACTGATGTCTCCAGCTAACAACAGCCAGCTGGGATCTGAGGATGCCCACAGCCATGCCGGTGAGCTTGGAAACGATGTGCATTTGCTGGGGCTGCCATAACCAAAACTGTAGACTCGGTGAATTAAACAACAGAAATTCATTTTCTCACAGTTCTGGAGGCTGGAAGTCCAAGATCAAGGTGTCAGCAAGTCTGGTTTCTCCTGAGGCCTCTCTCCTCCACTTGCAGATGGCCACCTTCTTGTCGGGTCCTCACGTGGCCTTTCATGTGTGTGTGTGTGTGTGTTCTTGGTGTCTCTCCCTCTTCTTATAAGGGCACCTACCCTTGGGGAGATTGGTAGGGGGCTCCACCTTTATGACCTCACTTAACCTTAATGAACTCCTAAATGCTCTTTCTCCAAATCCAGTCCCATCTTAAGGTACTGGTGGTTAGGACTTCAACATAGGGATTTGGGAGGGGTGGGGGGGCGCGTTTTAGTCCCTAATAGAAGCAGATCTGAGATAACTGTAGTCACAGGGACACCCTGAGTGTAACCTTGTGCAAAATCCTGAGTCAGAGGTATGCAGTCCAGCCGTGTCTGGATTACTAGCCCCCAGAAACTGTGAGACAATAAATATATGTCGCTTTAAGCTTCCAAATTCGAGGTGAATTTTTAGACAGCACTAGACAGCAAATGCAGATATTGGTACTAGCACAGGGTGCACTTAAACCAACACCTAACTATGCGGGTATGGCTTCAGAAACAGACTGCTGGTGGAGTCTCTCTTTCCCTCTCACTTCTCTCTCTGTCTCTGTCACTCTCTCTCTCACTGCCTTCACGCTCGGGAAACAAGTGCCCACATTGTGACCAGCTCCACGGAGAGGCCCATGTGGCAGGGAACTGATGTCTCCAGCCTACAGTCAGGGAGGGGCGGAGCCTGCCAACAGCTGCAGAGAGAGCTGGGAGTGGATCTGCCTTTTTCTTTTAAGGACACTTGTCATTGGATTTAGGGCCCAGCCAGACAATCCAAGATGATTTCATCTCAAGTTCCTTAACCTAATTACATTGGCAAAGACACTTTTTCCAAATAAGGTCACATTCACATTGACGTGGACATATTTTATCTTTGGGGTAGGGGAGGAGGGCATGCAACCTGCCACAAGGAGCAAACTGTTATTATTGTCAATCTCCCTTTCCCAAGATCATACAGCCAAGATTTAAGCAAGTAGTCTGTTCTCAGGGTCCCTGCAGTTGAACTTGAACTTTTTATAAAGTTGGCTATGTTACAGACTCACTGTGAGCCTTCAAGCTAAGGTATATAAAGCACCAAGTATTGTTCCTGACACATAGTATGGCCTCAAAAAAGTAAGTTTTCTGATTATTAATATGTCTATTATTAGTCAAACTTACGACGCTGTTTATTTGACATGTTGTATTCAAATGCATGGTGAAATTCCTAGCCAAGTTCACACAGCCCATGTCCTGGCTTACTTCAGCGAATCCTCTGATCAACGCAATTTCCTATTAAAGATTTATTTCTTGCCATTAAATTCAGACTCTGGATCCTGACAAAGCAGGGCTTTGAAGCCAGAGAAATATTATAGCCTCTGAGTAGCAGGACGAGATTTTCAACCTCGGGCTCCCTGGCTTACTTTTCAGAAACACAGATGAGCTGGCACAGTAAATATTTAATAGGACATGATGTTAGTTTATACCAAGTAGGAGTTGCTGGGTCAAATAGAAAGAGTTAGTGAATAACCCTCCTCTGGGCCGGTGTGAGTCAAGATAGTTATGCCTTTAGCTTTCTCATGGCATGGGGTTTATAGACCTTGGGAAAGGAACACTTAAAATAAACATTTACAGCTATTATCGTGGCAGCTCTACACTGAAAACTCTCCTCCTCTGTTCGCACAGGCGCACATACCTGAAGCACGGGCTGCCCTACATCTGGCTGCTTTGGGAGAACCTTACCCCTTGGCGGTGTTAAAGCACGATGAGGTATAGCTCATTATAGATAAGCAGTATCTATTTACTTGTTGGCCTCTTCAGTTTGTTGGAATAAGGAGGGACTTGGAAAGTTCTGGAACTCTGTCCACTGGTGCACTCCGTGGCTATAATTTTCCAGTACGCTGGTTACCACTTCAGTCCTGCAATCACCTATGGCACAGGGGTCGCCAGCTCTCCTTCCATGGTGGAGCCCCTCCATCATCACCGAGGCCAGCATCCTTACAGACCCCGGGGCTGCCAGAGTTGCTGGCTACTGCCCCTTTCACTTTGCTCTGTAATTGGGGGTGTCTCTCTCTCCTGCCTCATAACTTACTCACCTCTGTATCTTCCATGGTACCTATTCGAGGGTGTTGCCAGCAGGAGACAGTGCGATAAGAAGGCCATGGCACCAAACTGGACCACAGGACTGGGGGTTCAATACTGACTCGATTACATACTAGCTCTGAGTTTTATCAAGTACCTAAGACTTTCCAATCTTCATCCATAACTTAGCTATCCTAATAGTATTTGCTCTGTTTACTCGACAGAATTGTTGGATGGGTTAAGTGAAAAAATGATTTACCTAATAAACTACAAAGCCCCATGTAATAAGGGAGTCTATTAGTTGATAGAGAAACACAATGAATTAATGGAATTCCTTAGCTCTGGCAAGTCCTTCTTGCAAAAGGAAACAAAACAAAAACCAAACAAAAACCAAAACACACAAACAACAGCAGCAATAATGAAAACAAGCAAATAACCCAAATTAATCTAATCACCCAACAAATCTTAATGAATGTCTCTTCCTAGTCTTTGTATCCTGACGTTTATCATTGCTTCAGTAGATGAACACCATTTTCTTCATAATTATTTACATTTCCTAGGGATCCTTATTTTACTAAACTGCCAATATTTCTGGGAAAGGTGGCGTTTGGCTTGAATTCAGCCTGAAATATAAGAATAGTTTTTAATGGGTGTGGAGTGTACAACGTTTGTTGGTTTAACCCAGGGATGGGCAAAGTGGCTCGGGAGCTAAGAATTTTTTCATATTTTTAAATGTTGAAAAAAAATCTAAAAAATAACATTTTATGAAACATGAACATTTTATGAAATTCAAATTTTGGTGACCATAAATAAACTATTGTAACACAGCTACACCCACTCACATACCATTCATTGTCTAAGGCTGTTGCAGGGGCAAAATTGTGAGAGATATCGTATGGCCCTCAGCACTAAAATATTTACTTTCTGATCCTTTACAGAAGAAGTATGCTGATTTGGTTCAATTCATTTCTTCCCTTTATTCAGTCCTACATATTGAGCATCTGCTCCAGGCTGGTAACAGTGAGCTGAGAAAGCCCTCAAGAAGTTCACTTCCACTGGTGGAAAAAAAATAAATAAATAAGACAAGTAGCCAGATCATTAAAGGACCCCGTCGAGGCTGAGAAGAGCTAAAGTAGGAGCAACACTGTGGAGGCTGCAATCCCAGGTCAGTCAAGTTGAGGTCAACCTAATGGCCAGCATGGCAGCCCACCTTCCCACCTGCCCATGGGTGAATGCCTTCCTCTGACTGGCTGGTCCCCAGCACACCTTCCTCTAGACATGATGTAGCTTCGTGATAGAGGCCGATGACTTTCAAAGCTACCCAGCCTGTTATAGAGCCAACGTGTAGAAGGTGTAGCCAGTGAAGACCATCCCCACTTCCTTACAGATTTAAGCTCCCTACTTCTGAATTTGGATGCAGATTTGGGGGGCTGCCCCCCATCCCTGAGGTTCTACAGCAGCGGGTTTGCAAGTGGCTTTTGGAGATTCTCCAACAGCTGGCTTTGCAACTAGAAGAGCACATCCTCATGTGCTCCTTCTTTGTATCTGTTGTCCTGGAGGAGACCAGCCCCCTGAGCACCTCCTGTTTCTTCTTCAGAAGCTTCTCTATCAGCTCTTCCCACGAGGTGTCCATCTTAGACCCTGAGCCACCGTTGAGCAGTTTGCCAGCTACTACTCTACAGAAAGGTGCCCAGGAACTAGAAACAGGGCTGGGACTAGGCTGAGGCCACAAGGCGCTCATCTTGGACACGACATTCAAGCAGGTACCCCAAACCCTCAATGATCATGATAAAGAATATTGGAATGCAATATTTTAAAATATCAAAGTTAATGTAAAGATCCGTAACGGACAGAAGTCAGGATCAGTCGCACTGCTTTACAGAGGAGCCACATCAGAGTTTGAGGCAAGAGTTGAGGAGCAGGAAAAGGAAGGGCTGAGAAGAGCTTCAGCTGTTAGCTGCCTTCTTTAAAACACGGTGTATTCCAGGGAACTCAAAGGACGGAGGTCATTCTAGAAGCCGTGTGCAGTTTTGGAAATAGCTCTCAGGGACTTGCCTGGTGGTCCAGTGGTTAAGACTCCACGCTTCCAATGCAGGGGGTGTGGGTTCGATCCCTGGTCGGGGAACTAAGATCCCACATGCCGCACGGTACGGCCAATAAATAAATAAAGAAGAAGTTCCACAGAAATAGCATCAAATTTAAGCCAGACAGCAAGAGTTCCAGCTTTGGCTCTGTCCTGCCTTGTTGAGTGACTTTGGAAGTCACATCTCTTCCCAGGTCCTAAGCTTCCCCACTGGAAATGAAAGAGGACGGGACAAACTATATCAGGGATTTATTCTAGCTATGGGGTGTTTCTACACTGGTTTTCAATTAGAGTTGAAGTATAAACACACAAGGCAAACATGGGTCCCTGCCCCGAGATTCCACCGACGTGTGAGGGTAGGTATTGTGCAATCCCCTCCAGAGCAGGGCTGTTGTTTTTGGGAGTTGGGGACTGCTTGGAAGTCATTTCAGTCCTTGGGGCATGAGCTCACCCTTTCCAGACAGGCAGTTTCTGCAAGCATTTAGTCTGCGTTAACTGTGAGGTGAGGTGGAGGGGTTGGCCATTGCACAGCTGCAAGGCTGACAGAAGTTTCTCAATGGGGAGCCATCACTCCGCTGGGATCTTAAAGGCATTGTGTACAGAGTACTTGCGACATCCTGTTAGCATTGGAAATCTATGCCCTGTGCCCAGCTGGCAAGCCTTAGCCCATTGAATGGAATGAGTTTGAAGAGAGACTTCATTTTATGACTGGTATGTGTTGAAACAGGACGCTCTGCCTTTCCAGTGTGCTTTCTAAGGGCTTAGTCTGAAGTTTTTATCACAGATAAGAATAGTCAAAGGGGAGAATTAGACAAGTTATTTCTGTTTTTATTACCTAAGGACATTGCATTTACTATATGGAAACTATGTTTTCAGATCCACTTTCCTCTCTTGAATTCAAGTCCCTCAAGGGCAGGAAATGAGCATAATTCATTCTGTATTATCTTTGCTTATCACAAAACCTGGTACAAGACATATAGTCAGTCACAAATAGAGTATTTGAAATGAAATCAAAGTGATGTAACGGAAAGAGTAAGCAACATTGGAAATCAAATAGTTTACATAGGACGCACTTTACAAACTAGGAAACAGAAGCCAAGTTTTCACTGCCATTTAGTGGAAGAAATGAAGCCAGAGTATAACGCAGTTTGCTTTTAGTTCCAAGTCCTGACCTTTGGAGCAAGGAGACAATAGGGATGACCCGGCCCCGGGTGGAAACTCATCTTCTCTTAGGTGTTCTACTGGAGACACTTCTGAAATATTCAAAAATGAAGTGAAGGACTCAATATATAGAAGCAAGGAATGTTTTGCTTCTGCAGTGAATATGCGTGATCCTCTACAAAGAAACACACATTAGACAGACAAATAAGCGAAGGAGAGAGTCCCAACATACTTGTGACCATCTGTGTGATCTTACACAGGTGATTAAATCTTCTCTGGTCTGCTTCTCCTCCAATAAAATAAAAAGCATCATTTCTAGTATTTTATAGTTATGAAATTGCACGTTTATAAAATTTAGTATGAAGTGGCTCAAAGGGTCAGAAAGCTGTATGGTTCATGTTGAAATATTAATCCTTAGGAGGGAGCAAGTGAGTAATATGTCAAAATGCTTTACGATTCTCACTCTTAAGGTTTCTTCGTGTTACAGCTTTCTTCCAATCCCAATATGAGGGGACACTGGGAGGCCACAGGAGCTTGCTAAGGCTTGCTGCAGTCAGCCGGAGGCAAAAGGAAGTACATTTTCCTTGGAAACAAAGTGAAGAGTTTCCCAAACAAGGAGGTCGCCTGAATTACGCAACATACATTTCTCTTCCAATCTCTCCGTTCTGGTTGAAGTGATTCATAATTTTGGTTTCACCTTATCCTACCTCACCTTCTGGGTTGAGAGCTTTGACTCTGGAATAGTAAACAGGAACTTTGCTTTTAGATCTGGGTTCTAAACTCAGAGCTACCACTTTGTAACTCTGGACAAATCACCTAAATTAGTTGAACCTTAGCTTTGTAATCCATAAACTGCAGAGATTCCCTACTATAAGACAGATGGTGAATAATTTAAATTGATTTCTAAAGTGACTAACCCATGCTGGATGTTTGGTGGACGTTAACCTACTTTTAAAAGCATTCTTCCTTGCTGTTAGAAGAGTTTTTGATTTAGGGTTATCACTATGGTTTATTTGAAGATAGATTTTTGTCTCTCTCATTCCTGTGTACATGCATCCACTCATTCCAACTTTTGTCTTTCTTGACATTTAGTCAGTATAAATTTTGGGCTCTCTTCAAAGGAACTACTTTGCAAGATAAAACCCCTAGATCACAGGTGGGCAGAATATTTGGTCGAAGCCAGTTTTCTTCCCCCCACCTGTTGGTGCTGATAATTAGGGACTGATTAGAGATGCTTGTTTGGAAGGCAGAACTGCATGAGCATGTTTTATCTTGCACGTAACAGAAAAATAGCTGCAAAGACATCAAATCTTGGACTTACCAGACATAAGAAACAGTAGCAACTATAATCACTCTATTTAAAAAGGTAACAGAGGACTTCCCTGGTGGCGCAGTGGTTAAGAATCCGCCTGCCAATGCTGGGGACATGGGTTTGAGCCCTGTTCCGGGAAGATTCTACATGCCGCGGAGCAACTAAGCCCCTGTGCCACAACTACTGAGCCTGCGTGCCACAACTACTGAAGCCCACTCACCTAGAGCCCGTGCTCTGCAACAAGAGCAGCCACCGCAATGAGAATCCCCCACACTGCAATGAAGAGTAGCCCCCGCTCGCTGCAACTAGAGAAAGACTGCGCGCAGCAACGAAGACCCAACGCAGCCAAAAATAAATAAGTTAAGTAAAAAAAAAAAAAAAAAAAAAAAAATGGTAACAGATACACTTTGAAATAGCTACAGGAAAGAGAAACTACAAAAAGTAACACTGCGGCTTTGTAAAAGAGCCAATTAGAATACCTTGAAATGAAAAACACAGTAAGTATAATTTAAAAATCAAATGCAGATTTGACATAGCAAGAAAAAATTCTGAAATTGAAAGACCAGAAGTTTTATCAAATGAAATGTCTAAAGATAAAACTATGCAAAATATGGAGGAGAGACAAGAAACATAGAGTAAGGGGGCTTAATACATATTTGAATACAATTCCAGAAAAAGAGATAGAATGCAGAAGAGATGCTATCTGAAGAAAATCGACTGATCATTTTTCATAACCAATGGGAAACATCAACCCACAGATAGAAGCCAAGTATATAATAAAATAAAAAGTAATCCACACCTAGACACATCATAGTAAATACAAAAACAAACATAAAACCAAAATAAAATCCTAAGTCAGTGAGAAAAGAAAAGCTTGACCTCAAAATGTGGCCACCCATACAATAGGATATTTTCAGAAACAAAAAGATAAAAATGATTTATTTCTATCCTCTCTATGACTGTGTCTCCGGTCACCTCCTCCAGCGCTAAATCCAGGCACAACAAGCGCCTCCTCACTGTTGACTACTCAGCTAGGCAAGGCAAGTGCAGAATGCAAACTCTGAAATGTGAGCTGATTAGAAACAAACAAATACATGAAAGCCAATGTCTTCTTTGAGTCTCTTGCCCTGTTAGAAGTTACAGGAGAAGAAAGACTTCACTCCTCCAGGGTACCAGTAAGTCTGATCCCCTCGTTTTATAGTTTCAGGGCTTCCTTACTCAGGGTCCCAAAGAGATTAAACCCCAGTGTCCTAAGGCATTAAGCTGGGGGTTCAAATCAATTGGAGGGCTTGATTATGTGCTCCTTGCCCCTCAGTTTCTGATTCAGTAAGCCTGGGGTGGCATTCCAACAACCTGCATTTTTAATACGTTCTCAGGTGGTGCTGCTGGGTACCAGGTCACACTTTGAAGACCACCGCGGTAAAGCGTGCATTGCAGGTACTGAACTAACCTCTCTCCCATGCATCGGGTACCGCATTCATGACTAATCCTTGGGAGAACTGAGAAAACAGACACTCAAATCATTTTCTATGCTCTGTGGTTCAGGCAGGACATCCTGCTTCTGAGAGACAGCCTGGTCCCCCAAGGACTCTCCCCTGGTCTCCGGACTCAGATATCCAACTGTCAATTCAACATGTTCATTTGGATTTGTAATAGGCGTCTTAAAATTAATATTCCAAAACTGAACTCCCCCATGTTTGTAAATGACTTTTTTTTTTTACAATCTCATGTGTTCCAGAAAATCTCAGAATTTTTCCAGTTGCTCAAAATTTTTTAAACTTATGTTCTTTTTCTCAAACTCCATATTAAAACAATAAGCCATCCTGTCAAATATGCAGAATCTATTTCACCTGATTGTTCTCTCTGCTTCAACCCTGGAGTCCATTGACCAAATCCTCTCATGTCTTTCTTTCCATCTCACTCAGAAGGAAATACTAAGTCCTGACCATGACTCACAGCGACTCCCTGGTGGATGCCTCCCAGCCCTGCTGATCTGCTTTCTATTCCTTAAAGGAACACACAGCTGTGCTCCTGCCGTGAGAGTCTGCACCTCCCAGAATGCACTTTGCCTGGATACCCACCTACTAGCTCCCTCCCTCCAGGTATCTCCCTAGCTCTCTCCATCACATCCTTCACACCACGGTTCCAATCGCCATCCCTGACCAGGATGTATAAAAAAACAAATCTTCCCTTCACCTATATTCTTTGTACTCTGCTTTATTATTTTTCCCTATATGCCATCACCTGTCATACTCTATTTCCATTTGTTTATTTGTTTGTCTCCTGCCACTAAAGTTCTCATGGGAAAAAGGATTTTTTTTTTAATAACCTAATCTTCAGCACCTGGAGCTGTTCCTCTATGCACTAGGTTCTCAGTAGTTTGTGAATAGATGAATGTTAAAGGCTGAAAGCCCAAGGCTCAGGGACGGGAAGGGACTAGCTCTAGGACACAAATGCCATTGAGGTGAGAGGGAGACCACCTTTCCCCAATCCCAAGCCTGTATTCTTTCCATTAAACCCATACTAGGTTTGAGGCTTCTCTGCCTTCAAGAGAGAAGTGTGGCCTCTTCTTGAACCAAGAGAACTTGGGCTTAAAATAACTGTGGGTCGCGGCCTTCCCTGAACCTCCTTCCTTCCTGTAAGGCCCGAGGTTGTTCCCATAGCCGCTCCCCAGAGGACATTAGCAATGTGGCTTGTATTTGAGGGTCCCTGGGAAGACAAGAGCTCGAATTCCTAAGGGTGTGAAAGGAGCCCAATCCCAGGGCCTGTCCCATGTGACGTGAGGAAGTGGCCTGGCTGATGTTTCCAAAAAGACTGGGTCACAGGAGTCATGTCACTGCTTGGATTTGTCTTCTGTTAACAACTGGGATGTTGCTGGCAAGAAGCACCCTTTCATGATTCACTGTCAACCCAGGAATTCACTGATTCCTCCCCAACACTGTGTACTGTTCTAGTTCTGCCCTCATCACCCTCAGTGATTTGTTCATCCATTCAACAACTATTTATTTCACACCTACTATGTGCTCCGTCCTGGGCTAGGTGAGGGCTCCTGACAAATTATGAGTAATATTGACATGATCCCTGTCCTCAAAAGTTTTAAAAAAGCTGTAACAATCCCACTGATAGGTGACATTTGGAATTTTTACTGTAACATAGAATGTAAGAGAATCAGAAGTTGGCGGAGAGACAAGAGATGCCAGTGACTCCGATATAATCGCACATCTCTTGAGTTACAGATGAGGAAACTGAAGCTCAGGGATGTTCCCCCTTTCTGTCCCTGAAGAGTGAGCTGATGCACAGCTCGCGGTGCACCTGTACCCTGGGTGTTCTGCACCTGTTATGTCCATAGCTCAACTCAAGAAATATTCTTTCTTTGCAGCTCCCAAAGTGAAGATTGCCTCATTTATGATAATTATCTGCTATGTACCATACATGTACACAGCATACAAAGCAAATGAAAGTCGATGCTTATAACTTAATACCAGGTATATTAAACAATGCCAGGTTTAGATCCTCTAAATAGTTTGACAATCAATGCTGGTAGCAGGGTGGTTCCACTGAATTTCTGAGCCGCCCCCTCCCCCGGCATCGTGGGATACAGACCGTTCCTTCTCCTGAGGCAAAATTCAGGCCATACACTCTCAGTTGCACTGGAGATTTGGAAGAGGACAAACCAGGCTCAGTACAGAAGGCCTGTTTCACCAGCTGAGAAACCAACTAATAAACAGCAATCCACCAATGGACACTCAAGTCTGGCCTTCCCCCTTCTCTCTTTACTATGCTTCTTACAAAACCTGTACTTTGCTCCTTTCCTTAAAGACAGCGATGGGCAAATGAGGAAAACAGAGCATTAAGAAACACCAGGTACTTCTATGACCAACTTTCTTACAGACAAAGAAAGCCCTCGTGCTCCTGTTTCTTTCCTTTCTTCTCTGTTTCTGCAGGTGACAGACTGGATCACAGTCATCTTTGTCTCTCTGCTGCCAGGTAGAGCCATTGTCACAGAGCAGAAGCCACTTAACACCTTGCGAACTGAGTCCTTTTCATTATTTATTTACCTGTGAACTCTTTGAGGTCGGGGGTTTAGATGATTCATCTTCCAATCCCAAAAGCAATTACACTGGGCCCCGACACGCATATTTCCCTTCAACAATAATCACCGCAGAGGCCAGTCTGGCAGGGGAGCCCAGAGAGTAAAATGCCCACTTGTGCAGAAAGCAGATGTCAGAAGTTGGCCTACATCCCTCTCCTCCCTGAATCCATGTCCCTTGCAAGATGACTTTGCAGCATCTCTTTTAAAGCATTGCTGCAATTTCCATTCCCACTACAATTTTCCTCTTGCCCGTGGGGCACCCAGGTGTTTCTCGTCCCAGGATTCTTCCACCAGCCCCCTTAGAATTCCCGAGATCCCACGAGATCTGACTCCCTCTGGCAAGAGTGGGTACAGCATCTCCACCTGATGCGCCGTCCTCTGAGCTGCCCCTGATGCGCAGAGCATCCCAATCCATCTTCACCCTGCCCCTCCATCTGGACCCACACCTACTCCCCTCCACCCACTGGAAGCCACAAAGTCTACCCTGCAGGTTCCAACTATGCCCTGTGTGCCTTCCTGGGAAACCCTGCACTCATAAAAACCAAAATTGCCTTGAAAAGGCCCCACCCCTATGACTTGCCCTGGCCAGTAGAATGCAGTGAAAGTGATACTGAGACTTATTAGCTTCTAGTTCTGTGTAGTTAGAGATTGTCACACAGTTATGTATTACTTACATTATATCAATGGGCCAGCTACCCAGATAACGAAATAGAAACTAACTGATGTCCTAAATTTGAGAGATTGAGGACCACCTGGGGTGTGTTGAGAAGGATTCTGAGGCCACATGTCAGCTCAGTTGGAAAATGTGTCAGTTGATCAATGATGTCGCCACAGATGTATGGGAGGATGGAAGGAAGGGGTTGCTGGGCGATGCCACTCAGGTCCCATCAGTGGCCTGCTCTGAGCCAGCGCTGGATCAAACGCTGGAGTTAAAGGCACAGGGCACTCGGGTCCAGTGTGAAGAGTGGAGAAGCCCAAGATAAAGAAGCCCTTCTTTGCACTATAACGAGGCAGTTATGGGAACTTTGCTCTGAGAATTAAACATCCCTGAGAGGCGCTCAGTGAGCAAATCTAATGTCATCTCCACGTTGTACTCAGAACTGTACTCAGTAACGTGAGGCTGTGCTTTCAAACTGGGGCATGTGTACCACTGACACCTTCCAAAGATGTCAGGGTGAGGACAGCTTTCAGTTAATCAATGTTCAGATGTACAATATCCATATGTACACTTTCCTGACACTGATCTGCTTAAGGGCTTCCAGGGTCTACCTGGGCCTCCTCTCCCACCAGCTTCCATAATTGCCCCTCTCCTGCATCAGATACGCCCATTCGGAATCATTTTACGGTGCCTTGTCCCAAAGTGTAAAAAATATTCCAGACTTAAAACAAAGGGATAATTCGTAAATGCATGTCTCTGAAGGGTACAGCCTTTTCATCCAAAGCAAAGAGAGTGCCCATAAGAAATAGCAAAACAAAGCCTTCCTGAATCTAGGTAACAAACTCACAGGAAGGCCTGCTGTCTCTCTCTCTCCCTCCCTCCCTCCCTCTATCTCTCTCTCTCTTTTTCATTAGAATGAGCATCAGGTTTTGACAGCAATGCACATTAACATTTTATTTGAACTTTAAAAATATTGATTTTATGGTGAACATATTCCATATATTGAGTGAGCTAACCCCACAGATCCAAGATTTTCATTATAACGTATTTATATTTCCACAGTAATATTAACATAACTCTATATTTGAATACCATATAATACACAAAAATATAATATCTACAACTATTTGAACTTGTAAAGAATATTTTAGAAGCCAGTTTTCAAAAGTGTGACAACGTGTGCAGTAGCCAGCCCCCCAGTGCCCCCCAGTGATCCCACCTCCCGGTATCCACACCCTGTGTAATCTCCTCACAAACTGTGTGACCAGCGGTGTACGGTGGAGGTGAGAGTGCATGGCTTTTGAAGCCAGTTCATTCAAGGCACTGTGGCTTCTCCTTGCCCTCTCAGGCCACTTGAGAATATCGAATACTGAGAGCTACCATTTTTAGAGCTCCTTGTACACTATGCAGTGTAAGTTGCATCCAGACAGAGAGACGAGCATCCAAAACCCACCCATCTTGAGTTTATAAGAGAAAGAGACACATGGGAGGATGAGCCCTTTAGGAAAACTAAACTCTTTGTGTTTGCAAAGCAGATTGAGAAGCCGCCTGGAAAGGAAGGAAGGGAGAAGCATATTAATTTGTCCCAATAACAACCAACACAGATAGCGCTCATGGGGGAAAGCCCAGTGGCAGAGGCCAAGTTTACTCTAATATCACGACCCTGAATCTGTGGTTGGTAAGAAAACAGAGCCCCCAAAGGAGCTGCATCTTGATGGCCATCTCTATGTATCTCAGAATCTAACCAGCCATGTTCCAGCTACATGTGGCACGCTACTTCTTCTAACAGCTGCTCGTCATGGACTTACATTTCTTCATGTCAATTGTGACCTTAAAAATGTGTTTCAGAGAAGCCAGCTCTGCAGATTACGTTCAGAGGGAACCACTGCGCCCCCTGCATGCCCCCACTTCCTTCACTCTCTTCAGCCAGTGGTAGGGTGTGAAAGGGTCTGCATTCAAATAATCTAAACCAAACCCAGGGTAATAATAGAAAGAGATATTATGATTATACCTAGACAATCAATTACAAACCAAAACACTGAAGCCAGGTACTCAGAAAGTCATTAAGTTCCTTTCCTCAACAATCTAGTTCAAGACAAATAATCAATAAGGATATTGGACTGGATGATATCCTTGAATTTTTACATCATATGACGCGTTCATGTCTTTACAAAACCCAAAACAAAACA
This sequence comes from Phocoena sinus, assembly GCF_008692025.1. Classification (NCBI taxonomy): domain Eukaryota; kingdom Metazoa; phylum Chordata; class Mammalia; order Artiodactyla; family Phocoenidae; genus Phocoena; species Phocoena sinus. The sequence goes on from NC_045775.1 coordinate 9,338,664, forward strand.
AGCTTTCAAAGGAAAGCTACCTATTTTATTGCAAATTTCATGAACATTTCTAACAATATTGGCAGTGATATTAATGTCATCCTTTGCTTTTTTATTACTGGATCGTTTTCACAGTAGGTATATTTTTCACCGTAATTGTGTGAGTAAGGTAGCATCACCCCGATTTTGTGGATGTGGAATCATGACTCAGACACAACAGATGGGTGGTACAGGCTGCGTGCTGCACTGCTGCAGGGAACCCTGTGCCCAACGTCGCATAAATAGCTAGTGGCAGGAACAGCATGTAAACCCATCTTGATCGCTAATCAAAGCCCTCCTTTTTGTCACTGAGTCAGATGTCCTTTTGTTTCTCTCACACAAAGGTTTTTATTGACAAAGGAGGTGGGCATGAGGGTTTCCAGAGAAACGGCAGAACTTTGGAAAACTCATCTCTCCCTGAACTTTTCCAGAGAGGAAAGGAGAATTAATGAGAGGGTGGACATGAAGGGGGGTAGCAAGGAAGTCGTAGCCTGCAGGGTCACTTGAGCTAGAAGGGGGGATTTAATATTCAAAAAGTGGGGGACAGAAGGGAGCTATTGGTGTCAGTAGGGGAAGAATTTTCCTGAAACAGCTGCAAAAGCAGTTGAGGCCATTTGAGATTTGGAATCTGTCTGTCTCATGTTGGATTTTGACTGGACATTTGTTTTAGGTCATCCCTCGTGAAAAAGGACCCCGCACATGTGCAGCAAGGAATGACAGGACAGAATACCACAGCCAGGTGACATTTGTGCCCGGCATTTAAAGGGCTCAAGGAGGGGTGTCGCGTTCCTGCTGCAGATCCAGTCCAGCAGCTCCAGCTAGAGTTACCCTTCCTGTTGAGACCAGGTGTGTCTGCCTCCTGCAGGTCCGGAGAGGTCTAGGAGCCTGCTCCCTCTCCGGGAGTCTGTGGAGTTGCAGGTAGAACTGTCTGGACTTATTGGTACCATATTTACAACAGAAATACAACCTCAATCTTGTAGAACATGTGGCAGCCATTTGCATGAATCAACACCCCTGGCAGTAGTGGGATTAAGTACGATGATTTTTCACTTCCAGAAGGACACTAGTGATTATAAAGCTTCCTTAGTCTTTTCTTGGAAGTATTTTTGTTGTTTTTTTCACCAACCACCCTCCACCCTTAGGTTTCCTTACACATTCAGACATTTACAGTAAACAGGGATTAGCCTCAGCTAACCAAGAGTGGCTAGCAGATGGTTTTAATTAACTGTGCCATAAAGGAAAAGGATTTAAGGATAACAGGAAGACAGTTTACACGGAGCAGACTACATACAGCAGAGGGGCAGATCTGTGCCACTGTTCCCTGCTGCCGCCTGTCTTTGTCCTTTTCTTCTTCATATACTTTGCCTTCTTCCTTTCTGTTTGTCAAAGAAGCAATTTAGATTCACACAATGAAACAACAGTTTTTGTCACTTTAATATCTATGTGTAAAAGATCATAAACATATTTAGATAGACATATAGAGAGAGAATATAAAATATAGAAATAATATAAAATGTAAAGAATATGTCATGGCTGATTTGGAAGCGTTTGTGGTATCTAAAACATACACGAATAACAAGACTTGTGATGATTTATGTGTCAACTTCACTGGGCCATGGGATGCCCAGATATCTGGTTAAACATCAGCCTGGGTGTGTCTGTGAGGGTGTTTCTGGATAAGATGAGCATTTACTCTGTGGGCTGGGTAAAGCAGATGGTCCTCCCCAGGGCTGGTGGGTATCATCCAATCTGTGGAGGGTCTGAATAGAACAAACAGGTGAAGGAAGGGTGTGTTCGCATCTGCTGATTACTTAGCTGGGATGTTGATCTTCTCCTGCCCTTGGCACTCCTGGCTCTCAGGCCTTCAGACTTGGACTGGAATGTATACCATTGGCTTTCCCACCCTCAGGCCTCTGAACTGCATCACTGGCTTCCCTGAATGTCCAGCTTGCAGATGGCTGCTCGTGGGACTTTCTCACCCTCCATAATTATTGTGTGAAATAATCCCTCATGGTAAATCTTATTTTATATATTATACGTTATGTATATAACATATAGGTGTGGGGAACCTAGTAAGTGATCAAAACATCGGAGCCAATTTCCATCCTATTGGTTCTGTTTCTCTAGAAAACCCTAATACATACGCAACTTCCATTTTCTGATCACTTACTAGGTTCCCCATACCTTTAGGTTTTCTTTATTTAACCTCCACAGGAATCCATGTGATAGAGATTAGTTTGTCTACTTTCCAGATGAATAAACCAGGCTGGGAGTCATCAGATGAGTTAGGTTTAAGCAATGCCAATAATTGTGCTTGCAACGACTACTCTACACCATATGCCCAAAACTGTGTGATAAAAATCACTGTAAAGCAACACTTGAAAAGCAACACTAAGAGATCACATACAAAAGTCTGGTAATTTTTAAAGGACTCAGTGGCTCTTTAGTGATTGAACAACTGATAATTCATCTCATGGGCCCTGCGGGAGGGCTGCACAGTAGCCAGAGGTAACTGCCATCATCATCGTCATCTCCTGAGCCAACACTCAGAGAACAAGTACTGATTTCAATGATTCGCACATGTCAACTCACTTATTCTTGACAACAATCTTACAAAGTATATCCTGCTATTACCCCTCTTTCACCATGAGAAACTTGAAATATAGAGACGTTAAACATTTCCCACGGTCATACAGCTAGTCAATGGCAGATTCCAGATTTAAATTCAGAAGTCCAAACTCTAATGCACACCAACAGAGGGAGGGGGATGGCTATACAAAAAAGAGACTAGGATTTGCGGTGAGCTTAGTGGTGACCCCCAACTAGAATAAGTCTTAATCCATGGCACCTGTCAATGTTCCCTTATATGGTAAAATTCTACAGATGTGATTAAAGATTTTGAGATGAAGAGATATCTTAGATTATGGGGGGGCGGCTAAAAACTATAACAAGTTTCCTTTTACAGAGAGAGGCAAAGTGAGAACAGACACACAGATGGGAGAGCCACGGAAGGTGAATGCAGAAATTAAAGTGATGCGGCTATAAGCCAAGGAATATTGGCAGCCCCCAGGGCTGTAATCGTTGGGAGATTTCTAGAGCCTCCAGAGGGATCTTGGTACGACTGACACTGTGATTTCAGCTCAGTGACACTGACTTTGAACTGTTGTCCTCCAGAACTATGAGAGAATAAATTTCTGTTGTTTTAAGCCACCATGCGGTAACTTGTTACAGAAAACTAATACAGGCTCTTACGCTTTGGTCTAGAGAAAGAGATTTAGATGGAAAAAAAAACATCTAGAGTATGTGTAGCTGAGAGAAGCAAAATACAATGATGAGAGCCATAAAACGTGGATCCTGGAAAGACTCCTTAAGATAAAATTTGTAGCACCATTCCTTTTTATATGGTAGCCTGATGTTTTCCCCCAACGATCAACAGCTGATGTGGGCCTGGGTATTAACATAACCATAAGCTTGACAAACTTGATTTATAAGCAGAAATTCAAAGGCAGATAAAGTCAGTTCTGGCTGGGAGTCAGGGCTCCACAGAAGGGCTGGTACTTGAGCTGGGCCTTGAGCAGTCGTGGGTTTCAGCGAGAGAGAATAGCGAAGGGAAAAAGGGAGGCTACATCAGACAGGGGCACATGGGTGGGAAAGCTCTGGCTACTTGACTTTCTTGTCTAAGTCAGCTGTGGAAATGGATAAAACAGTCGTGTTGTCCGACTACTGTCCATCTGTCTCCATGATGTCCTCCAAAGATGAGGCTCTGATGAATGTCCCCAAGAGTTCATTCTTGAAGGATCCAGCCAAATCCAGAAGTCAGCTCAGGAATGAGGAGCATCTTGTGTTTCAGGAAAGTCCTTCTTATGGTAGAAATAAACACAGTCATGGGGAACAACTCTTCATGTCCCATTTCAGGAGGTTCCAGCGTGTGAGCTTCTACATCTTCTGTAGTTCTTCACTGATTAGAGATAAGATTCAGGATTTCACCCCAGGGTGATCCAGCTGGCATTACCTTACTTGTTTAAGCATCATTTCATTTTTCAAATGAAATTTGCACCCTTAACTCAATACAGGTTCAAAAGTATAACCAGATGACTGCTCTTTGGTACTTTTCCAGCCAGTGCTTTGTCCATCTCAGATCTGGAACAGAAGACAGCACAGGGCAGCACAGAGAGGTAGAGAGTGGGAGACAGAAGACACGGGCTCTATTCTAACTTGCTCACCTGGAGCCGTATGACTACGGCACGCTGCTAAGCCTCTCTGGCAGGGCCAACTTCTCCTCTGGGCACAGAGAGCACAATGCTGAGCTTTCAGGGGTCCCCAAAAATGTTTTAATGTCTTTTAATAAGTCAGAAGAAAAAAATGAACTTCTAGGGCTTCCCTGGTGGCGCAGTGGTTGAGAGTCCACCTGCCGATGCAGGGGACACGGGTTCGTGCCCCAGTCCGGGAAGATCCCGCATGCTGCGGAGCGGCTGGGCCCGTGAACCATGCCTGCTGAGCCTGCGCGTCCGGAGCCTGTGCTCCGCAACGGGAGAGGCCACAACAGCGAGAGGCCCGCGTACCGCAAAAACAAACAAACAAAAAAAAGAACTTCTAGGTGAAAGAAAATACTTTAACCCATAATATCAACATTTTTGTCTTTATACCCACACAGTGTAAAATAATAAAGTGTAATATTTTATTAGAGATGAAGAGGCCCATGAAGGCCAAAGTGCTTAAGGCCCAAGAAGGTCATAACACAGCCCTCTTCTCTGGACCTTAGTTTCCTTATTTGTAAAAAGGGGTTGAATATGACTATAGGCTGCTGTGACAGGACTCTAAGCCTCACAGGCATTTGTAAGATACTCACAGAGGTCTGCGAGCAATGTTTAATATTTTATAAAGTCCAACAGTTATTACACACTGTCTAGAGGTTCCCTGATGTGGAAATTACATTAGTTTTGGAATCAAATGCATCTGGGCTCAAATCATGGCAGTCAGCTACCTGTCTGCTGTGTGAATTCAGACATACCACTCAGCCCTGACCCAGAGGGTCTTTACCCACAATACGTGAAATCAGAAAACAAATATTTATACTTAGGGTTGTTTGGATAATTAAAAGTAACAGAAACAAAGCACATAGCACAGGTACCTAACACACGATAAGGCCTCAGTAAATGATACCATCATCAGTTTTATCACTTTCCCTTGGAAACTTAGCTGAATGTGATACCGAGGTACCCTTATGCCAAACGTATGCTTTGGCCAATCAGTGAATAATAAAACTTGAGAAAATGAATGAAAATAATTGACAGTTTGAGAGACGACATTTTAATTTTGCTTTCCTAATTAGCATTCCTCTTTATTTTGGGGCAAAGTTTGGTCACTTTGAAATTATTCATTCCTCTCTTCAATCACTAGATTAAGTAAAGCAGAAAACGCTAAAACTGGCTTAGAGGAGTATCATGAAGGAAGAGATAAGAAAGCTAAGGGGATGGATTTATTACATTCATTAACTGTTATGGACTGGATTGTATCCCTCCCACCCACAGATCCATATGCTGAAGCCCAAACTCCCAATGTGACCATATTTGGAGACAGGGCCTTTATGGAGGTAATTAAGGTCAAATGAGGTCATTAGGGTGGGACCCTAATCCAATGGAACGGGAGTTCTTATAAGAAGAGGAATGAACACCAGTGTTCTTTCTTCCCATGTATACACAGAGGAATGATCTTGTGAGGACACAGGGAGAAGGTCACCATGTGCAAGCCAGGAAGAGAGCTCTCACCAGAAATCAAACTCACTTGAAACTTGACCATGAACATCCAGCATCCAGAAGTGGGAAAAAATAAAGGTCTGTTTAAGCCACCCAGCCTGAGGTGTTTTGTTATGGCCACCCGAGCAGACTAAGGACCAGAGACCTCAGCGCCTGGAGATGCCCCTGCCCCAGAGAGGCACAGAGTAGGGTCATGGGAGAGGAGGCACCAGCATCCATGAGAAGCTCTGTGGTAACATCCTCTGCAAGTGAGGACTGTCAGCAAAAGATGCGGAAATAGCGCCAGTCTCTTCTGTGCAAGAGCGATGATGCAGAAATAGCAGAGGCCAGGAGTCTGGCATGAAACCTTAAGAGGACGGGGGACTAAATTCCCATGGCACACAGCAAAATTAGATAGGCAGGACTCTGTGGGGCCTAATCAACCATGGTATTCCTGGAAGAGTCCTTTCACTCACTGGTTTCAACTCCGCAGCTCCCAGCTGCCTCGGCACTGCTTTGATGGATTTTTTGATCTGGCTTTTCTAGTTTTGCACAGTGGAAATGTTGGTCTGTCACTTCTAGTACTGCTAGAAGTGGAAGTCAGGAGACATTATATTTCTAAATATGGGGCTCATAAAAGAAAAGAAACTCATAGGAGGGAATTCCTGGGAGTGAACAGACTGAATATTAATGTACAACATGAACTCAGATGGTCTTTCTGCTTCATCATTTATCATTCTCTGTATTCCTTAATCCAGATTCCTTAGAGACGTACCTTTTGACTAGGTTCATGATGAAAATGACTTTTAGTAATGGAGCTATGAGGCATAATGGGACAAGCAAAAGCTACCGCGGTAAGATAACGGAGTTCTCATCCCGGTCCGATTACCCACCGACTAGGAACTCTTCACATCGGAGTGTCAGTTTCTTCCGCTTCCATGGTGCTTTTTGCTCTACTAAGACTTATATCCTAAAGCACCAACCATAGCTCCTGGCATATTTTACATCTTTCATGGGCATTATTTCCCTCCATTCTATTCAAGGGCCTCAGTGTCTTGTGCTGAACCCTGTGGTCGCTCATTTACGTGAGCCACACCCCCCATACTTTTAGATTTTTGCCATTACATTTCTGGAGGGAACAGGCAGTTCTGATATTTCTTTTCCTCCTTTTGCGACTGAATATTATTTATTATTTAGATTGTAAATCAAAGCCTTTTGCAATAAAGTCATTTCGGGGCACACACACAAGCTTAAAAGCTTTAGGTCAAATACACAGAACTATAAAAATAAACAGCTAGGCTTCCCTGATGACTCAGTGGTTAAGATTCCGCCTGCCAATGCAGGGGACACGGGTTCGATCCCTGGTCCAGGAAGATCCCACATGACGCGGAGCAACTAAGCCTGTGCACCAGAACTACTGAGCCTGCATTCTAGAGCTCGCGAGCCACAGCTACTGAGCCCCCATGCCACAACTACTGAAGCCTGTGTGCCACAACTACCGAAGCCCGCGCGCCTAGAGCCAGTGCTCCGCAACAAGAGAAGCCCCTGCAATGAGAAGCCCGCGCACTGCAACGAAGAGTAGCCCCCGCGCTGCAACGAAGACCCAGCGCAGCCAAGAATAAAATAAATTTATTAAAAAACAGCTAGAGTACACAGTAGAAATATTATTTAAAGAAAAGTGGTGACTTCAACATAGTGGCCCTTTCAGAGAAAGTCATTTGCAAAGATACAAAGATGAATGAATCTCATGGAACTTTCCAGTAGTTTAATTAAGGAATTGGAAAAAAATAACCTACCCCTCAGAATTTGCTTCAAAATCTCAGTTAAGCCAAATAGAGCAGACAGCCAGATCTTAACTGATGCAAATGTTCATTAATGTTTCTCAAAACAGAGGCATGAGAACAAGTTCTTGCATCTCAGAAAGGCAGTGGCAGACTCTCCTCAATGCTACCTTATGTGGGATTCCCAGAGGTGACTGGACATCATCGGAAAAGCTGGGAAGCCAATGAGATCTTTCTCGGCCTCTCAGCTAGGAAGAGGCACTCTCTCCTTTGGGTCTCTTCTGTTCCCTATTCAGACTTTGCTTACAGAATTTAAACGACCAAAATGTAAAAGATTTGATTTTCTGTTTACATGTCTGTGTTCTCCCCCAGCTTTGAGCTTCCTTCTATAATGTTTCCCTGTGCACAGTTCTTGGCTCATGTCAACTGCCATAAATATTTATTACATAAATGGACAAATGTAAACTGGATACGGATACTTTTCCACCGGAGATGCTTTTCACAAAGCTAAAATTATTAGGTAGGATGTTTGTGTTTCAACAACCAGTGACGCTTTGAAAACAGGAACCAGCTCAGGAGGATGGAAAGAAGCCAAAACTGTGGTTGTTTGCATTTTAGCTCAACCAGCAACAGTGCTGCACTGGCCAGTCTAAAAAGAACGCACAGACCAGCACCTGAGGTGGATCCAGATCCAGCCCTGGGAGCCCAGTGCCCTGCGCCACTGCATTAGGCTGGAACCCAAGTCCTATAGCGCTCTGGGTTTCAGCTTTCCGCCTTCCACAGCTTCATTCTAAGTTCCAGGCTATTTGCTCAAGAAAGGGTCACTCACAGGCTTTTGTTGAGTGGAGAGATTGTAGAAGTGCTCCCTTTGGGATGGATGCAGGGCCTCTCTCTCATTTGAAATCAGGGTGGATAACAGCATACTTTCTGGGGCTCGAGTGTCTGGGTTTGACTTTATTTACTTACTAGTGATGATCTTAGGTAAGTCACTCTGTGCCTCAGTTTCTGCATGTGTGAAATGGAAATAATGTTAATTCCATTCCCATGAGCTTAGTGTAAGTGTTAAATAGATTTTAAAATGCCAAGCCTTTAGATCAATGCTTGGTACGTAGTGAGCTCCCTGTAAGTATTTGCTTTCATCACCATTATGCCTGTACCTGCTTTTCTAATAGCTTTCTCCTTCTTCCTCCTCCTTCTACGTCTGCCCCTTTCCCTTGCCCTTCCCCTCTTTCTCCTTCCCCTAATGATAGTGTAAAAATAACATTATAAGTATTGTAAAGATACCATTCTTTTTAGGCTCTCCTTTGAGTCATTTGCTATGTAATGTTATGGTTTCAATATTTAGGTCCCTCCAAAATGCGTACGTTGAATCCTAACCCTCAAAGATGATGGTATTAGAAAGTGGGGCCTTTGGGGGGTGTTAAATCGTGAGGGTGAAGCCCACATGAATGGGATTAGTGCCTTATGAAAGAAGCGTCAGAGAGATCCCCAGCCCCGTCCACCATGTGAAGACACAGCAAGGAAGTGCCAGCTATGAACTAGGAAGACCGTCCTTACCAGAAAGCAACCACGCTGGCACCCTGATCTTGGCCTTCCAGCCTCCACAACTGTGAGAGGTAAATTTCTGTTGCTCATATACTACCGGGTCTATGGTAATCTGTCATGGCAACCTGAATGGACTAAGGCAGTAATCAATGTTTAATATGCAAAAGCACTTAATGATGTTGTTGTCATTATTTCTTTTTTATAGATAGGGAAACGGTTTCAATGTAAAAAGGGAATCAACCTAAGGCCACGGTGTTCATAAAAAGAAGAAATGGAATGTGAGCTCAAGGCTTTCTGCTGTAATTCGCTGCCACTTCTTCACTTTCCCAGTGTCCATCTCTGATGATTGGTCGCTGCAACTCTTGGGTGTTTCTTTTCAGCCAGTGACAGGGCTGAACCCATTCTTTGATCTGATCAATTGTCCCCATTGACCTGATAACTGGATAGGTCTTTGCTCAGTTATGCAGGCCTGTCATGTAAACTTCCCACCAGCACTGCCAAGAGCTACCAGAAAGACCTTGGTGAACTTTGCTATTCACAGTAAAACTTGTCCTCTTGGAAATCCTCAGAGCAAAAAGCCAGGTGTAGCAGGATTCAGCATAAATGAGGTGCAGAGTACAGACTCCAACCCATCATGAACTATCAACGCGCTTGGGACCAAAGCAGCACGGAAGTTCGGTAGGTGCTTTGCCTCTCGGTCTTGGCGCCTCCAAATGTAAAATGAGGAAATCGGAAATTCATGAGATGTAAGGACTCTTTCTGGTGTAACATTTTGAGACCTGGTTATCACTTCATTCCTTCATTCCAGACCATTACTGTCCAGTAGAACTTTCTGTAAGAACGGCTCTGTTCAATATCTGTACTCTTTTGTACAGCAGCTATAACCACGTGCAGCTCTTCCACAACGGAAACGCAGCTAGTGCAACTAAGGAAATGAAGTTTTAATATTTAATTTTAATTAATTAAAACTGAAATAGCCACAGAGGATTAGTGGCTATCAAAAGAAACAGCACAATAGTCTAGACGGCTGTTGAGATTTGAGAATATTCTCTGTTTGAGACACTGAGTTCAACATAAGAGTGATAGAAGCAGGAAAAAAAATACTCTTCCCTCAAAAATCATGAAGTCTATGACAGATCAATCATGAAGTCTCTGATGGTTCAATGAAATACACTTCTGCTCTCACTTCACCTCTTACCTCCTTTCAAGAACGCAAGATTCAGCACTTACTTTACTTCCTCCAGCAAGAGTTGCTTTTATCTGTCTTGCCAAAGCACATTGTTCAGTTGTTAATTAATTCGCGCACGTATTCACCCATCCACTGGAGTTTAACAGATATTCAGCAGGGTAGGAATTTTTGAAAGACTGTGTACTGCTATAGTTGTAGCATCTAGGAAAGTACCTGACACTTAGTAGGGGCTTAACGATTTTGTTAGTTTATTTAATGAATTCCATATGCCTCACTGAAGATTCACTCTAGGCTAGGCATCTATCTTAGGCACTAAGGACATAATGTTAAAAAAGACATAAATGGAGCTTAGAGTCTGGTGATGGAGATGGATATGTGAACAGCTGATTTTAACTGATGCTTCAGGCGCCATTATAGGGATAAATGCAAGGTAATTTGAGAGCAAAGAGGAATAGCTGGCATATTCTGAGTGTTACGCACATAATATGGGACTTGGGATTATTTCTTTACATATACATTTTCCTTAGGTAGTGAGTTTGTTGAGAGCCAGGGCCATCTTAGTCTTTGTAAACCCAGCAGCTGGCACAGCACCTGCCATGGAACAGGGTGATTGATGTTTGTTTCTGAATGAGTGTGAAGTGATATAACTAAAAAATGGTTACCTATGGACCCTAAAGGTATGGACCAGTGGTATGAAGCTTCACAAGAATGAGACATTACTTTTGATTGGGGGAATATAGTGGGTTGAATGGTGGACCCCAAAACGACATGTCTACATTCTAATCTCTGGATGTTGTGAATATTACCTTCTATGCCAAAAGGGAAAATGTTACCTTATTTGGAAATAGGGTCTTTGCAGATGCAAGTAAGTGAAGAATCTTACAAAAAGGAGCTTAAGGTGGATGAACCAGCTGGACTCTGAATTCAGGAAAAGATACACAGAAGAGGAGGAGGCAAGGTGGCCAAGGAGGCAGAGGTTGGAGCAGTGGGGCCGGGGGGTGGTTAACTATATGTGCCTCTTTGGCTGGACCACAGCACCCATATATTCTTTTTTTTTAAGATTAGTTTATTTCCTCTCATTATTTATTTAGTTATTTAATGCTACCAGCATACATTTCTCTCTCTTTTTTTTAATTTTATTTTTTGGCTGCATTGGGTCTTCATTGCTGCGCGTGGGCTTTCTCTAGCTGTGGCGAGCAGGGGCTACTCTTTGTGGTACTGCATGGGCTTCTCATTGTGGTGGTTTCTCTTGTTGTGGAGCACGGGCTCTAGGCACGCAGGCTTCAGTAGTTGCAGCACGCGGGCTCAGTAGTTGTGGCTCACAGGCCCTAGAGCACAGGCTCAGTAGTTGTGGCGCATGGGCTTAGTTGCTCCGCGGCATGTGGGATCTTCCCGGACCAGGGATCGAACCCGTGTCCCCTGCATTGGCAGGCGGATTCTTAACCACTGCGCCACCAGGGAAGTACCCAGATATTTGATCAAATGTTTTCTGGGTACTTGCTGGGTGTGCTTTGAATGAGATTAATATTTAAATTGGTGGACTTTAGGTAAAGCAGACTGCTCTCCATAATGTGGGTGGGCCTCATACAACCACTTGAATTCTGAATAGAGCAAAAGATTGACCTCCCCCAGGTAAGGGGGAATTCTGGAAGCAGACGGTGGCCTTCAGACTCCACTGCAACTCTTCCCTGGGTCTCCAGCCTGCTGGTCTATTCCTAGAGATTTTGGACTTGCTGGTCTTCATAATCACATGAGCCATTTACTTAAAAGAAATTTCTCTCTCTCTCTCTCTCTCTCTCTCTCTCTCTCTCTCTCTATATATATATATATATATATATACACACACACATATATATATATAAATAGATAGATATCTATACAGACACACACACACATACACATATATATATATGATATAGATTTAGGTATAGAGCTCTCCATCCTGTTGGTTCTGTTTTTCTGGAAAAGCCTGACTAATATAGGCCAAAAGGCAAGGAACGTTGACACCCACCAGAAGCTGAATGAGGCAAGGAACGGAATCTTCCCTAAATCTTCTGGAGGGAGTCCAACTCTGCTGAGTCTTTGATTTCAGACTTCTTGCCTCCAGAACTGTGAGAAAATAAATTTCTGAAGTTTTAAGTTTGTAGTAATTTGTTACAACAGCTACAGGAAATGAATACAGAGGACTTGGGGATGAACAAATAAATAAATAGCATTTGAACCCTATTTGGAGACCGGAGAGGTTTGTACAGGTGCATATGCGTGTGGGACGAAACAAGGTGAGGGAAGGCGGGCAGATGGGGAGTGTGCAAAGGCTGAGCAGAGAAAACACACAGGACTCAGGTGGGGCAGCAGTGAGGCAGTTTCAAGCGCAAAGTCTATGAAGGCCAGTAGTACAAGTTGAGTTTGGAAAAGAAATTTTGGAAGTATTGTCATGAGAATTGAATGTATGTCAAATATTTACAGATTTTGAACTGTCTTTTATTTTGACACCCTGAAAATCTATCGGATATTTTTAGCAAAGAAGAGATAGGATAGAATCATATCTTTTGGACTTGATTCAGTTGTATATGGGTTGATGAGGTAGTATCTATCTGGTGGGAGGGAGGTCAAGGGCTTTTAACAATTCTGCAGGACAGGACAGAGGCTCTAAGGACCCACATGCTGATGGCATTCTCCTGTATATACATGTGATGATATAGGAGAAACTGCCCATTGTGCTTCCTCTACTTCAAAGGAGTGATTTTAAAAGAACAGTAAGTCATGCCTACAACTGCTTAAAGCCTTAGATTTCTGTGTATGTCATCTCCTGCTGCACTCATAGTTTCAGTAGTGATGCGTCTAGCCTCGTTTTATAGTTGAAAACACTTAGTCAATTAGCAGTTATAGTCTTTGAGACTATATATTATAACCAGGTCAGAGTGAAACTGAATCCAAGACTTGTCCTTAGTGCTTTTTCTTTTCTGGATGAAACACTAATAACGATGTACTAGTTATCATTTACTGAGCTTGAGGTTTATCCTATGACCCTCATACAGTGCTCAAGAATTTGCATACATTAGCATATTTTAAAACTCCTAACATTTATGCAGTAGGTACAAACATTAATTTGTATTTTACAAGTGAAGACACCAAAGTTAAGAAATAAATTAACTTATCCAAGGTCGTATGGCAAGCATGTGGTAAACATAGGATAAAAACACAAATTATCTGGGGCTAAAAGATGCCTCTTTAACCTAAGAAACAGTGAATTCCTAATTGCATTTTTTGGTAAGATTAAAAAAAATCATGATCAGCTCAGAATTTCTTAGAAGTTAGTAGGCTCCATATTTCTGGTTTAGAAGTGGAAACATACTTCTCCAGAAAGCCACTGGATTCCACAGAGAACTTATATTTTATGCAGTTTGGGGCAGCAATTCAGAAACGAAAAAGAAAATTATGGAACACAACACAGGCCTCTTATCTTGCACCTGCCTCTTACACTTGTTCCTATTTATCTCACCACTTATCAGCAGACATTGGAAATTAGAGAGCTTAAGTCTCTTTTGAAATAATTACCTGACCCTATTATATTAAAAGACTTGTAGACTGCTAGGTATTTTTGTGAGAAGGGGTGGGTGAGATAATCAGCCTCTACATCACTAAGTGTTATCCTGCTAGCAATAATACACCAAGCAACAGCCCTGATTCCTCCGCGGAAATATTAGTCACACCAAGAAATTAACTTGAAACTTCAAGCTTTTTGCCTAACAACAGTTACACGGGCTGTGGAGTCCTTAGGTGGGTGAACCTGAAGGGGACCCTATGTTTTTATAAGGCTCTGATTGTGGAGAAAATATCCAGTTCTTTCTCCATCTGAAAACCAACAGAAACCTGGCCTATTAGGTGAATGGGAGAAAGTTACACGGGAATTGTGACAATTTTGAGCAACAGGAATTCTGCTTTTACCTGAAGCTCTATGCAGGAAGTCACAGAACCTTTTTAAAGTGATGATATATTTCAAACACAAAAAAGCACAGAAAATAATATAACAGGCGCCCATTTACCCACAGGGTCGCCATGAACACATCTTTGTGTGAAGTAGAAAAAGACTCGCTTTCTTTCAGTCAGAGGCAACACTGCAGCAAGGGACAGGGTTTGGCACGTGGCACCCAGGCTTGGCTCCCTGAATGACCTCCCCCTCAACAGCCATGGTTGGAAGCACCCATGGCTGAAATTAAACACAAGTTAACGTGTTGCCGTGTTTGCTTCAAAATTTGTTTTTAGTGCCCAAAGCGAAGAAGTGTGGCCTCATCCTGACCATTCCATTCCTTACCTCCCCCTTCCTCAGCCCCACAGGTAACCACCTTCCTCATACTTGCTGTGGCATCACTTCCATCAAATAACATGGCTCTTAGCCTCTGTGTTTAAATTTTACATAAATAACCTCACACCACATATTTTATAACTACACTGTAACCAGTCTCTTCATTGATACTGCCTGTTATGAAATCCATTAAGATACAGAGAAACAAAGTGAATAATAATCATGGCAGCGTGTCATTATAGCAGTAAAAATAACAAGAATAGTTAAGTTACATATTTTGTACTATGTGCTGGGTGCAGTTCCAAGCCCTTTATGCGTATTAGTGCGTGTAACCCTGCCTTTTTGGTGATTCAGAGAGTCTTATGTCTAAGCGTGTATATGTGTGTCTATATTTGTGTGTGTGTGTGTGTGTGTGTGTTTAACTCTGTCCACTTCTGAGTACTGTTTTAGTCTGAGAATGCATGTCATTTCATCACTTTAGAAAAATCTTCAGCCGCTAGCTCTTCGAATATTGCTTCCCCACCATTCTCTCCATTTCCTCTTGCAGTAGATGCACATTGGACCTTCTCATTCCATCCTCACTTAAGGACACTTTATGTTTACCATGTCCTACAATTCCTTGCTTTATTCTGGAAATGTTAATCAGATTTCTCATTGCACTAATTCTTTATTCAGATGAGTCTAATCTGTTTCATCTGTCCCCTGAATTTTTAATTTTCAGAACAATACTTTTCATTTCTAGAAATTCTGTTCTTCTCTCTGTCCAACCTGTTTTTTGCTTTCAAATATCTTTCTTCTCTTTCCTTTTCTTCCTGTGTTGATTTCTTCATTTTGTCTTTAATCATTTGTCTTTCAGATTCTTGTTTTATTAACTAATGTCCTTAGGTTTTACCGATCCTCATGGTGTGTCTGCTTCATTCTGGTTAGGATAGGTGGTTTCATCACGAACTTCACAATTTTTGATGGTGGACTCAGATTAAGAGCCCTCCACCACAATCATCACTCCTGTGTCCTGTGGGAAATCCTATGTGGCCTATGTTGTCCAAGTACCTTTCATATTTATTTCTGCCTGGAGACTCTGGTGGTATAAATTTAGAGTCCAAACTCATGTGAAGTGCTGGTAGAGACAGAAAAGCTTTCCTCCTAGCTTATAAGGCAGAGGGAAGATTTATTTTCTAATGTACCTTTCACTGATGGTACAGTATCTGGGGGGACTAGTAGTGGTTTCATTCCCAGCTCCTGGCTTGTTTGGACCCAAGATCTCATCTCCAGGCTTCATATGAGGGTTGACACTCAAGATCGTATGTTTCTGGGTTTAGCAAAGCCACCAAGGTTAGCTACATCATGTGTTCACATGCTCCAACATCTACTTTTCAAGTCCTTATCAATTCATGGAGTCGAGGATATGTTGTATCCCTTTGTTGTTTTGTTTTTTGTTTTTTCCAAGTTTTTAGTGAAGATGATTCTTACTCTTTCCTTTCTTTTCTTCTTTTTGCATTATCTGCTATCTTATTGGAACTGGGATTCTTAAAACAAGTTGCAAAGCTCTGTAATGCCTTGGTGCACTAAGAAAATGCATTTTAAAAAATGCAGCTGTCAGGGAGAATTTGTACAGGTGACACTCAGGTTAGTGACAGAATTATAGAATCACATTGCTATATTCCATGCCAACAAGTAAAATGAGCAACCAGCATTTTGTAGGGTCAATCTGAGGAAGAAAAGTCTCTATAGAAATAGCTTATGTGGTAGAATTTTTATCTTGAGCAGAATTATAGACAAATACTAGGAGAATTTGAGATTAGCAAAAAGTCAGTAGAGTGCAAAGCAGAATGCTATAGGAATAAGAGCAAGGGGCTTGGATATCACAGGCAATTTAGGAAAGAAGCGTTCAGGCCAAGAAGCTGCACAGCCAGGTTGTGAAAAGCTGCTTCTCTTGGCCATGTTGGCTAATGAGTCTCACCTGTACCCAACATTGCTGTTTCAGAGTCTGTTTGTGTGAATAGGTAATCTGTCCCCACCAGCTCCCATTTTCTACAGAGCATGGACTCTATTCTTTACAAAGACTTTTGATCTCTTTATAAGATTGTAAATGAGAAAAAGCCTCTCTAGTTATTCTTAAAAAGGGAATCTAGACCAGTGAGACCCCGACCAGCCAAGACCATTAAGATTCTGCTTTCCAGGGCTGAACAAATCAGTTAAGAAATCCACTTACTGAACACTTTCCTTAAAAAAAAAAAAGCAGTTTCACCGGGGTGTATTACTTTTCTGATGCAACTGTAACAAATTACTCAAACTTAGTAGCTGAAACCAATACAGATGTATGATCTCACCGTTTTGCAGGTCAGATGTTCTGCATGGGTCTCACGGACTAAAATCAAGCTGTTGCAGAGCTGCATCCCTTTTTGGAAGGGCTGGAGGAGACTCTGTCTCCTGGCTTATCAAGGTTGCTGGCAGATTTCAGTTCCTTGGGGTTCCTGGCTGTCAGCCAAGCGCTGTTCCCAATGTCTAGAGCCACATGCCTTGGCTCATGGCCCTCTTCCTCCATCTTCAAAGCTAGTGGTAATGGCAACGTGGGCCTCCCACTTCCCATCTCTCCTGTCTCTTCTTCTGGTGTGGCCTCTCTCCAGCGGACTCTTCCACTTAAAGGGCCCATGTGATTAGATTGGGCCCACCTGGATTACCCAGGCAACCTTCCCTGTTTTTTTTTCTCATCTTTATTGGAGTATAATTGCTTTCCAATGTTGCGTTAGTTTCTGCTGTACAACAAAGCGTACAGCATATGTATACATATATCCTCACATCCCCTCCCTCTTGCGTCTCCCTCTCACCCTCCCCATCCCACCCCTCTAGGTGGACGCAAAGCACTGAGCTGATCTCCCTGTGCTATGCAGCTGCTTCCCACTAGCTATCTATTTTACATCTGGTAGTGTATATATGTCAATGCTACTCCCTCACTTCGTCCCCTTCCCCCTCCCCATGTCCTCAAGTCCAAGTCCATTCTCTACATCTCCATCTTTATTCCTGTCCTGCCCCTAGGTTCATCAGAACCTTTTTTTTTTTTTTTTTTAGATTCCATATATATATGTGTTAGCATACAGTATTTGTTTTTCTCTTTCTGACTTACTTCACTCTCTATGACAGACTCTAAGTCCATCCCCCTCATTATAAATAACTCAATTTCATTCCTTTTTATGGCCGAGTAATATTCCATTGTATATATGTGCCACATCTTCTTTATCCATTCATCCATTGATGAACATTTAGGTTGCTTCCATGTCCTGGCTACCGTAAATAGTGCTGCAATGAACATTGTGGTACATGTCTCTTTTTGAATTTTGGTTTTCTTAGGGTATCAGCCTAGTAGTGGGACTGCTGGGTCATATGGTGGTAGTTCTATTTTTAGATTTTTAAGGAACCTCCATACTGTTCTCCATAGCGGCTGTATCAATTTACATTTCTACCAGCAGTGCAGGAGGGTTCCCTTTTCTCCACACCCTCTCCAGCATTTATTGTTTCTAGATTTTTTGATGATGGCTATTCTGACCTGTGTGAGGTGATACCTCATTGTGATTTTGATTTGCATTTCTCTAATGATTAGTGACGTTGAGCATCTTTTCATGTGTTTCTTGGCCATCTGTATGCCTTCTTTGGAGAAATGTCTGTTTAGATCTTCCACCCATTTTGGATTGGGTTGCTTGTTTATTTGATATTGAGCTGCATGAGCTGCTTGTATATTTTGGAGATTAATCCTTTGTCAGTTGCTTCATTTACAAATATTTTCTCCCATTCTGAGGTTTGTCTTTTCGTCTTGTTTATGGAAGCTTTTAAGTTTCATTAGGTCCCATTTGTTTATTTTTGTTTTTATTTCCATTACTGTAGGAGGTGGGTCAAAAAGGATCTTGCTGTGATTTATGTTATAGAGTGTTCTGCCTATGTTTGGGGATTTTTTAGCCTTTTTTTTCTTTATTTTTAATCCCCTTTATTGCCAGGACAAGCGACTTGACTTGCAGGTCTTGGTTCCTCTAACAGAAGTTGGGCCTGAGGCTCTGGATTGAATCCAGGATACTGGACCACTAGAGAATTCCTAGCCCCAGGGAAGATTAATCACTGAGAGCTCTCACAGAGGCCTCTATCTGAATCCAAGACCTGGCTCTACCCAACTGCTAGCAGTTCCCAGCACTGGATGCCTCACACCAAACAACAAGACAGAAACACAAACCCACCCATCAGCACACAGACTACCTAAAGTCATATTAAGCTCACACACACCCCAAAACACACCACCTGACACAGCCCTGCTTATCAGAGGGAAAAGACTCAGCTCCACCCACCAGAACCCAGGCTCCAGTCCCTCCCATCAGGAAGCCTATGCAAGCCACTTGACCAACCTCACCACCGGGGACAGGGAACAGAAGCAAGAGGAACTATGACCCTGCAGCCTGGGGAAAGGAGACCTCAAATGCTGTAAATTAGACAGAATGAGAAGACAGAGAAATATCTTGCAGGCAAAGGAGCAAGATAAAAACCAACAAGACCAAATAGATGAAGAGGAAATAGGCAAAGAACCTGAAAAAGAATTTGGAGTAATGATAATAAAGGTGATCCAAAATCTCGGAAATAGATTACAGAAAATACAAGAAACATTTAACAAGGACCTAGGAAAACTAAAGAGCAAGCAAACAGTAATGAACAATACAATAACTGAAATTAAAAATACTCTAGAAGGAATCAATAGCAGAAAAACTGAGGCAGAAGAATGGATAGGTGAGCTGGAAGATAGAATGGTGGAAATAACTGTTGCAGAGCAGAATAAAGAAAAAAGAATGAAAAGAATGAAGGACAGTCTCAGAGACCTCTGGAACAGCATTAAGCGCTCCAACATTCAAATTATAGGCGTCCCAGAAGAAGAAGAAAAAAAGAAAGGATCTGAGAAAATATTTGAAAAGATTATAGTCGAAAACTTCCCCAACATGGGAAAGGAAATAGTGAATCAAATCCAGGAAGTGCAGAGAGGCCCATACAGGATAAACCCAAGGAGAAACACGCCAAGACACATATTAATCAAACTAACAAAAATTAAACACAAAGAAAGAATATTAAAAGCAGCAAGGGAAAAGCAACAAATAACACACAGGGAATCCCCATAAGGTTAACAGCTGATCTTTCAGCAGAAACTACAGGCCAAAAGGGAGTGGCAAGATATATTTAAAGTGATGAAAGGAAAAAACCTACAGCGAAGATTACCCAGCAAGGATCTAATTCAGGTTCCACAAAGAAATCAAAAGCTTTACAGACAAGCAAAAGTTAAGAGAATTCAGCACCACCAAACCAGCTTTACAACAAATGCTAAAGGAACTTCTCTAGGCAGGAAAAAGGACAGAAGGGAAAGACCTACAGAAACAAACCCAAAGCAATTAAGAAAATGGTAATAGGAACAAACATATCAATAATTACCTTAAATGTAAACACATTAAATGTCCCAACCAAAATACACAGACTGGCTGAATGGATACAAAAACAATTCTTTGTTTTAAAGTGTGCAAACTTAATTTCATTTGAGAAATTCCCTTTGTCATGTAATGCATCCTATTCAAAGGTTCCAGGGCTTCAGATATAGGCACTGTGGGGGGATCATTATTCTGCCTACCATAATGGCACAATCTAGGGAGAAGAAATGTTATAAAGCATGACATCAATTGTACTAGCAATTTATCAAGAGACATCTAATCCAGTTTTTAAACTCAGTTTGTAACTATTCACCAGGGATCTGCTAATCTTATATACAGTCAATCACATTCTGCTGATACACATTTTATAGAAATTTTTGCATATCACACTCCAGGAGGGTGAGAAACAAGGAGATAAAAATGAAGAGTAGCATGTAATCTACAAATGAAAGGAAAACATGGTGGGTTAGTCACATTGCTGCTCTGTGCTGCATTCCCTGAACTAGTACGATCCATTTACGTGAAGGAAAATGACTTATTATGGATCAAATAGGGTTTTTGGAAGAGAGTAGAGAGCAGAAAAGGGAGAGAAAGTGAGAACATCAACAGAAAGACTTTGAATTTCTGGATGTAGCTTAGTCCGAGGCAAATTTCAACCCTACCTTTCCATGGAATTGTTACATGGATCTATTTATCTGTCTGTGTACTATCTATCTTTGTTCTATCTACTCTATCTATTATCTATCATTCCCTGCATCCATCCATCCATCTTTGTACCTAGGTATATATCTATCTACTTTATCTATGTATCTATCCATCTATCCATTTAGGTATGTAGCTATGTTTCTATGTATCTATCTATGTATCATCTATCCATCCATCCACTCACCCACCTATCTATATCTATCTACCTACCTATCTATCTATCTATCTTCTATCATTCACATTTTATTTGGTGTGGGTTGTTTGAACTTGAGGGATTCTAACTAATACACAGGCCATTAAGTTGAACACTTGTATTTTACAGGTGGAGAAACTGAACTTCGGAGGGGAGAAGGGATTTGAGTGTGTTTCTCTCTGACATTAGGGAATTCATCCTTGCTGTCCTCTGAAGTGTCACCATGTGTTTCCTGACTATCTCTATATCTGCCTGTGCATTCAACCCCCCTGCAACATTTTAATCTTACTTTCCCATGTTGAATGAACTTCCCTTGGGAGGAAAACTGATTGCTAAAAGGCTGTTTGCCTTCCAGGGACTTTTGTTTTTGAATTTTAAATGTCAAATTATTATTTGGTTCCAAAATAAGAGAAAAGGAAGCGTTCTGCACAGTGACAGGCTGGTGGAGCCACTTTAATGAGCAGAGTGGCACCCACATGTCCCTCCTGGGTGAAAAGAATTCAGCATAAGAAAGAAGGGCTTGAAAGAGTCACAGTATGCTCTGCTGACCACTAGCTGTGTGATCTTGCGTGAACTATTTAAATTCTCTCATTTTCAGTCTCCACATAAGGAAGAGGAGAATAATAATCAAATTTATTTTGCAGAGTTGTCATGGGGACTATATACGTTGTGCCTAAAATATGTTTGCTGCATAATAAGAACTGAATAAATGAAATTCAACATTAAGGAATATTTAGGACCCCTTTAGATGAAAGATATCTTTACTAATTAAGAGATTATATTAAAATCCTGTCTTGGAAACAGGGACATAAAACCTAGCTATATTGTCTCACCTACTGCCTGAGGATTCAAACCATATTCATTTTTTAAAGGGAATGTACTGGAAATACCTTGAGAACATTGGAAGACATCTGCTGATTGCGTTTCTTTTGACTACTTAATTTGCAAGCACTTTACAGACTGTTTCTCAACTTCCATATAATAACGTTTACTCACTCTACAGCCCCTAATATGCTGGTTTGGTTAGGACTGAGAGATTTTCTGATCTCACCCATGTACCATTCAGTTGGAATCACCAGAGGACGTTGACTATTATCATGATACATCACTTTTGAAGCTAGCATTTTCCACTGGAGCATAGAATTTTTGGAGGTACCACATAAATAGTAACAGATATACATGACTTATAGGAAAATAATTTTAAAAATAGAAAAAAAAATGATGCATTTGCCAAAGGACATTGTAAACCAGACACAAGGGAAAGCATTTTGTTGGATTCTCCTTTGATCAGTTAATTTAGTTTCAGAATCCCTGCTCAGGATTGAAGACTCCGCCTTCATGGGTGAATGTCCAATACCTTCTATGCTGTTCTTTTAGATTTGCATAAACTATATCTCTCTCTCAGAAATGCGTGATGTATAAAGTGAGATTATGTGCATTAAAAAACATATTTTGCTTAACCCATTGCTCCCTAACTTTTGGAAAAATTTTTAACGCATAATACATTTTAACATCCTCCAGAAAAAGTTTCACTGAATACTCTTTGGGAAAGTCTAGTCTAGACAGGTGTCACCTGACTAACCACATTTTAGAGTTAAAAGTAGGAGAATCGTATTAACCAAATTGTGTTAGAAATATAAGCCACATGGAAGGTAAAGTGAAGTCCATTATAGAAAAGCAAAGAACACATTTATTTTCAGATAGTGGAAATGGACGTAAATAAAAACCTGAAACTTTTCTGAGCTAATGACACTGCATTTTTTTTTTTTTTTTTTTTGCAAATTATATCACTGTCACAGAAATAGGTCTAAGTAGGGGAAGCACTATTATGATTCAGTGAAAAGCCAGAATTGCAAACCATCATTAATGTAATTGTATTACTTGAACTCCTTGGCAATCACAGTGCAAATAACAGCAATACTGGGGAAACATTTTCCCACTAAGCTAACAATAATAAAATATAATACCCTGAATGCTGGGGAAATTGTAGCAGAACACAGCACTTATATTGCTGGGGGCACTACAAATTTGCTCAGCTGTGTTGGAAGGCAGGAGAGCAGGACATAGAGAGCGGTAAAAATGCACATTAAATTTTACTTACTGTGTTTAGATATAAAACTTTATTTTAGAAAAATATTCAACGAAAAATAATAGACAAAGGTATTTCTTTTTCCCGTTGCGGAGCACAGGCTCTGGACGCGCAGGCTCAGCGGCCACGGCTCACGGGCCCAGCCGCTCCGCGGCATGTGGGATCTTCCCGGACCGGGGCACGAACCCGCGTCCCCTGCATCGGCAGGCAGACTCTCAACCACTGTGCCACCAGGGAAGCCCCACAGATATTTCTTGCATTGAGAATTGGTTTGAGTCCAGTTTCTTTTACTTTACCCACTGAAAACATAGTTCTTCCCTTTTTTTTTTTATTCTGCGAATATTTGTCAAATGGCAAAAATTGAAATAGGGAAGAATTAACAAATTTATTCTTCAGTTTTGAGGTTACTATATGAAATCCTGAAAATTGTTTTACAAATGTGGAAGTGCTTAGTATGGACAGCAGAAAATTGTCTCCATTTTGATTATAAGTCGAAGAAGGAAAAGACAGGAATTTGGAAAAGGGAAATGGGTCACAGCTGGGGTTTTTAAGGTTTAGTTATTTAAAGTTTTCTTTAATAGCCTCTGTTATTATTTTTTATATAAAATGCTAAAATAAAAGTACAACTCAAGTATAAATTTAACTATATAATTGAATATTGATTGGTGTCTGTAATTCTATATGGTTAAAATCCTCACTGACAATAATAAGATACGCAGAGAGGGCATCTGAACAACTTACAATTTGAAAGGGAATTATTCTCACGTGCTCTTACTTTCATAAATTCTTTATGTGCACCTATATATAGATTTCATTTCCGTAAGCAGCGTCCCATCCTTTTCTTAATCATCCCACCTTTTCATTAACAGGGTCCTGAATTCATTCCTCCAAGCAGCATCAATGAGTTAGGACTTACTAAATGTCAGATATTACCAGGACAAAAGAAGAAGAAGCCATAGTCTCTACCGTAAGAACGCTCATACCTGCGCTATTCAATGCATATTTTAATTGACATCCTGAGTAACATGAACAATTTACTTCCATGGCAAGGATTCATAGTAAAATATGGTATAACAGAGCTTCCCTGGTGGCGCAGCGGTGGAGAGTCCGCCCGCCGATGCAGGGGACGCGGGTTCGTGCCCCGGTCCGGGAAGATCCCACGTGCCGCGGAGCGGCTGGGCCCGTGAGCCGTGGCCGCTGAGCCTGCGCGTCCGGAGCCTGTGCTCCGCAACGGGAGAGGCCCGCGTACCTCAAAAAAAAAAAAAAAAAGGTATAATGAAGTTCTTATTGGTGTGGTGTGTACCATAAACCATGGTGTGGGTGTGGGGATGAGAACTGAGCTGCCAACTGAAACCTCCGTTCTTCCCTTTACCTTGTTACTTTCCATTTCACCACAAAGCTTCCATCCTCCTTCCTCCCTCCACCCCCTCCTTTTTCCTCTCATTTATCCATTCACAATTCTTTCCTTCCTCAAATGTTATGGCATCTATCTGCCATGTGTGAGGCACGATGCTAGGCAGTGCAGGTATAGGAATGAATGATCTGGTTCCTGTCTTCAAGAGCCTCGTGTTTCAACAAGGGAGGAAAGTTTAAAGAAAAAGCTCTAACTGAGCTCTGCCTATCAAGAGTTTGAATAGTTTGATAGGAACACAGAAGGAAAAACAACGAAGTAGGCTTCAATTTCCTTGAAACTATGATCACCATATCCAGTTATTCACAAGGATGAACCAAGATAAGGTCTAGCACACATTCACCATTGCTGTGCAAATATAATGAACACCTTTGTAATCCTAAGTAGTAGTTTGAAAGGCTGTTCACAATCGGACCCTGACCTAGGTGTCCTCTCTAGGGTCTTTTGCATCTCACCCTTCTCCTCCAGGAACCTTAAGCTGTTCACTATCCTCTGAACTTGGCATATGCTTCCCCACACTTCTGCTCCTGCCACAGGCTGTTGCTCCTGCTTGGAAAGACCTCCCTCCTATTTCTAATATGAAGATTTCTGACTGTCCCTGCTCTGTCTGCCACCTGATGAGCTGTGCCCTCTTGTTGCAGACCCCGTTCACATCCCACTGTCACATCTCCTCAGGCTCCTGAGGCAGGCAATGACTTCTTTCTCTCTGTACCCCTAATGCTTTTCCCCACCTCAAGCAGAGAACTTGTCAAAGCCATCTGTCCAGCTCCTTCACCATGAACTCTCCAAGGGTAGAGACCTTGTTTTTCTCCTTTCCTCATTGCCAGCACCTAGCAACATGATGTCTTGGTCAATGTTGGTTACAAAAATGAACGGATATATAAAGAACACATTATTTGATGAAAAAACACAAGGGAATGAATGAGTGATCAAATCAATGAGTCAGCAAATGATTGAATAATGATTGAGGAAATGAGGAAATGACTGAGGGATAAATTATTGTATAGTTATTTAATTAATGGCTAAATAAATACATTATTTAGTAAGGGAATAAATAAATGGATGATTTACCTAAGAGGGCTCACTGCAGTTTCTTTCCACATCAAAGAGATCATTTCCTCCCATCTCTCACGTGACTCCAGGATTTTATTGGGCACAGAAGCTTTTCTCTAACAGACTAAAGGATTTTTTTTTTTTTTTTTTTGCCTAAAGGATTAACAACAGCTCACCTTTTAATTATTCTAGACAATTTGCAGTTGCAATATGTGACAAAGTTACAGGTTTGACAATATATCACAAAACTTATTTTATGACTTATTTGACAAATTAAACATAGCCCCTTGTAAAAATGCTCAGTTTTTTTCCAATTCTGCTTCCAGCTATTGGTAAGAGAGGAATGACTTTTATAGTATATCTTGGTCCACAGATTAGAGTCTCTCAGAGTAAGTAGTTTTTAACTGACTTTAATCTATAAAAGACTACATTGACTTAGAAGAAAATGATTTTTGCTCTTTTGATAAAATCTACCAAAATAAAAACGGGTGTGTAGTATTTTGTTTGCATCAACAAAAGCAAGAACTTGTTAGCTTCAGAAATGATATGACATTGACATTACAGCCACAAGGACACTCAATATCTTTGTAGTACAAAACTGCACATCACCTTGATTGGGAAAATTGTACCCAGGGATAATTGTTCGGTATTTAGGATACCCTTTTTCTATGCAGCCAGGGGCTTCTAATGAGAATTGTCAAATAAACAGATCTTTAGGTTAGGATTAAAACTGTCCACACAGACAACCTACTAAATGAATAATGCTTGATGGAATGGGACCCATGTCTTTTGCTATGGTTCACAAATATTGAACATGTAAGATTCTACTGTTGCCTGGTGTCTCATGTAACTGAGTAATAGGTATGGCCTAAGTGAATGTATGGTTTACAAAATAGATTGAAAACATTAGAGAAATTGCAAATAAAAAAATAAATAACCTTCATAAAATGTTTTAACTTGGGAGGAGTAAGCTCAGATGTTCTCTATCATTTTAGTTTCATTTTTTAAGATTCAGCTCTTCCAGACTCATTTAGAAGAACACTTATCTTTTAAATATAAAGCATGAATTTTAAAAAATCTTGAAAATAGAGGTGTTATCCACTTTCTGATCACTCAAGTCTAGCTAATACTAGCATTTAGAGTTTTATTCTTCATATTTCTTTTCCAATGTACCAGTTTTACTTTAAATATATTTGCTTTCCTCCTGTAACAGTTTTGTGTGTTGATACAGTTTGTTTAATAAAAGTATTTTTAAATAGCTTCATAGACTTCAATTATTACAATAGCCCATAGGTTATTTCATTATATCCCAAATTTGGTTGTTTACTATGTTTCCAACTTTTAGTTATTAAAAAATCACTGAGTTGGTTACTTAGGTGTACAAAGCTTTTTCCGTATTTTGGATTACGTTCTTAGGATTAATCCCCAAAAGGGAATATTTTAGTCTAAATTATGAGTACTTTAAAGCACTTTTTATATATTTCCAAACTCTCTATAGAAAGAACCTGGATATATTCTAAATGCTGAAACATCTCTTTCTCCTCAAGAAGTACCTTGTCTCTTTTGTTTAATAATTGCAGCAAATGTGCTAAATTGCTGAAGACTTTTTTTCTTTGTCACTACTCTATCAGAAGTTTATATGGCATTTCAAAAGCTCTATTCTAGAAAAATACTGACGTGACAATTTTGCACCACCTTTTCCTTAGAAGCAGTCACACAGAAGAGGATATGGATCGTTTTTTCTTTCCTTACCCTCCAGAGGATAGAACTGGTCCCAAAGAGAGAACATTCCTGGAATGAATGTGAACTAGGTGTGAAAAAGAATTCAGATGGCTCTGGACTCACTGCTAACATAATTACTGATTAGGAAACCTGGGTAAAGACTGTTGTATTTCTGGAAGTGTCCAGAGAGAGCTTGGATGACCAGTTCTTGGCAAGATTTTTAAAGGTATTCTAGTTCTTTGGGTAGTCCAATGAGTTGTAAACTCATTTTCAAAAACTCTGATTCTACAATACACTGACACCACACTGTCAATCGTGTATCCAGCACAAGTCACCAATTAAATAATTTGGAAACGATTACATTTCTAAAGAGACCATAAACTAAATTTTAATCAATTTATTTCAAACTTGTCCTCCATTAGTACCTTTTCAAGAATGAGTAACAGTAACAGCGTAGTAGCTTGAAATTTTTTTTTTTTTTTGTTATATGCAGGCCTCTCACTGTTGTGGCCTCTCCTGTTGCGGAGCACAGGCTCCGGACGCGCAGGCTCAGTGGCCATGGCTCACGGGCCCAGCCGCTCCGCGGCACATGGGATCTTCCCGGACCGGGGCACGAACCCGTGTCCCCTGCATCGGCAGGCGGACTCTCAACCACTGCGCCACCAGGGAAGCCCAGCTTGAAATTTTTGATTGTCTTTGATAGCTTGAGTTTGATCTGCTCCCTCCTTGGTCTTCTTTATGTCTCACACTGGACATGCAAATAGTGAAATTGGAAGAGACGAGTGCAGATGTATGTATCTGTGTAGCTGGATACTGGGTCAGGGATTGGGATGCAAAGGCCTAATAATTTGGGAGTTTAATGAAGTGTTCTGAGACAAGGCAAGGTATCCAAGACCATTCTAACCAAGCCACGCCACATTTATTGATCTTGGAATTGAACCCTGTCATCCCCTCACTTCCCTGGGCAACACACTGTCCCCCTTTTCTGTTGACTCACCTCCTTACTCTGCCCCCTCACAACTTGCCCTAAGAACCTGCCAGACTCTTATGCCACGTGAGAAATCCTCAAAGGGACATTGGAGAGTTGCCTTGAAGAAAAGGAAACTTTGTCAGGAGAGAGAGGTGGTTAGGAAAAACTAACAAATTCAGTAATTTTTCGAGTATGAGGGAGCTAAGATATTTCTGTGTATTCCCACGGAGAAATACTGAGGGAAATTATTGAAGAACATTCTTATGGAAAGGGCTAGCCAGATAGGCAATGTGCCCCTGAAGAGGTAGCGAGGTGTAAGCGGATATTGTAACTTACTAGAAATGGACTAGACGTGTGACTAAGAAGGGGAAGTAGGTCACTTCAGTCCATTAGATTTTATAATTATATGATGCAGAAGGACATTGGGGGCTTTGGAATTTTAGCTGCTATTATCCCAGACTAGGGCTGGACAGCAATGTTGTGACCCACAATTACAGTAATTTTCAGGTGGACTTCGTAAATGAACAGAAGTCATTCTTTTGAAAAGAACTCTTTTTTAAAAGTGAGAATGTTTCTCCAATTCACATTTTCTAGTCTGCTTGTCTGTCCCCTCTGGGCTCAGTCAAAGAAACTCATGCAGTGGAAGTATGTTTAGCAATTGGGCCCGTTCCCAGGTTGCGAGACATTTAGCAAAAATCCAGAGTTATTATTAGATCTAAACGGAGGCTTTTGTCAAAGGCCTCTTGAACTGTTAGGAAATCAGAGTGCAAATTGATAATGACACACAACACATCGCTGCCCTGGCAGCTCCCCGAAGGCCGCTGAGATACCCGAGAAAGAACTTGTGTGGACTTGCGCCAACAGCGTGTTGCTCAACGCTCATCCTTCTCCTCAGCCGACTGGACGACTGCATTCTCTTCCTTGTAAGAGGCAGTGGGAGATGGATTAAAGAGGATGTTGACCTGAGACTATTAATTTCCTCGCAGTGTGTATTCAAGTCAGATCCCTTTAGAAGAGCCTTTTGTGGTTTCATAAAATTACAACTTTGGCTATTCGGCTGCCCTTTCCAAAGTACAAATTTGGCTTCTAAAGCAAACACACTTCATAGGAAAAAAGGAAAGAAATGAGTATGTAGTTATCTTAAATATATTCATTTTATATAATCGTTCTGTCACACAAAGAAACAATTACAGTATTAAGTACCTATTAATAAAAGAAATCATAAAACACGGTCTTCCTAAAACATATAAAATTTTTATGATTTTTATTTAAAACAATAATAAAATAGATTTTTCCCTCACAGTTTATGAAAGCTTAAAAATACTTTTTTAAACTGTCAGGTTTAAAAATAAATGTTCCACTTCTTTGTTTAGACTATTATAGTACTTTTTAATTTTTCAAGGGTTAGGTGAGAGACCATTTCATGGGGGACGTGCATGTGTGTGCTGTCTTGCAAAGAAATTGGAGAATGCATTCCTCCAACTCCTCATTTTATCCTCGGCCCCTTTAGCCTCCTCTAAATGTGCCTTATACTTGTGTACACGGGAACGCGGCTCACTTAACATAAACATTATTTCAGATTCTTTACAGCCCGTTTCTGCGGTCCAAGTTCTAACACAGCACCTCACACGTAGCTGGAAGTCTATTTTATTTAATGAATCCTTAAACGTAATGCCTAGTAGAGGAGAAATTCTTTTCACTGCTCTGGGGGTTAGACAACCTTTCAGTTGGTTTGAACTGATAGGAAAGGAAATCCAATTTAGTTACCATTCACTGGAGGAAGACGACTTGGGTTTTTGGAGTAACATCCACTGTTTGGGGATGAAGTACAGACACCAAGGGGTTTGAGTGGGAGGGGACAGAACACAGTGAGATTTTTAAAGGGCCCTTAGTAGCACCTGCAACCTCACCTCTAGTCCTGGTGCTGTGTGACTTTGACCAATTACTTTCCCCCACCGGGCTTTCTCTTTGCAATCGGACTCAGTGGTTCTCAATAAGGACTGTGCATTAGAACCACCACTGGAGATTTTTAAAAAGCCTGCGCCTGGGTCCCACCTCAGACCGATTAATTCAGAAACCTAATGGGGGTGACCCAGCTGTGTATTTAAAAAATCCTCCAGATTATTCCCAGAGGAAGCTGAGTTTAAACTCCGATCAGCGCCTCTCAAATGTAATGTGATGAGAATGGTCTGGAATCTGGTAAAAATGCAGACTCTGATTCAGCAGGTCTGGGGTGGAGCCTGCACAGCGGCATCTGAAGCCCGTGCCCAGTGCTGCTGGCTGTCTCTGGTGCTCTTGGACAAGGACCCAGAACCTGGGAGCGTATGAAACCCGTGGACTTTCGGGTCCCACCTCAGGCCCACTGAATCACATCCTGCATTTGAAAGATTCCCAGGTGATTTATAACACATCAAAGTTTGAAAATTCCTGGTCTAAATAATCCATAAGAACCGCCCCCCGACCCCGCTCTAACACACAAGGTCCTCAGGGCACAGCCTCTGCCACTCGCACCCACTTTCCTTCTAGTCCCTATGTGCCCACCATAACCCAACAGTTGAGGCGCCTTGTAATGTTTCAAATGTGCTTTGCTGGCCTGACACTGCCCTTCCATCACGGGGTGTGTCATTTCCTTTATATTTAATAAACCCCTCCCCTTTACCTCCTTATTTCCTACCCATCCTTTAAGATTTAGGGATTAAGTCCTCCAAGGAAGCTGATGTGACTATTTTCAACCACTACGCGCCCAGCTCTAACTTAGGTACTAGCTTCTCTGTGCTTCCTTACACTGAAAGAAAATTACCTACACATGTGCTTCACCCGCCCCCCTCCCCCGTCTAGGATGTATATTTCTGGAGTGTCAAGAATTGAGTTTGGGGTTTTTTCCTCACTATTTATCAAGGTTCTGGCACAGAGTATGCACTTGTACTTCTCCACGTAGGTTCTGATCAGGATGGAGAACTTAACAGGTCTCTCGTATCAACCTCTTCTTCCTGCCCTGAGTCTTGGCAACACACCACACAGCCAGAACCACTGCAGGTGGATTTCCCAGCTCAGCCTGGCACTAAATCTCACCTCTTTTTCTCCTGAGGACATGTTGGGACCTGTGAGCTCTGGAAGGCTCAAGACCCCCAGAATAAAGCAACTTTGGTGGGCTATCCTCAGTAATGGTAATAGACAAGTGAGATGGGCATCCACTCACTTGATTTCTGTGCCCCTTATATTTTCGACATTTATCAAAGCTGACGTTGCTTCCCA
Source organism: Phocoena sinus (assembly GCF_008692025.1). Taxonomy (NCBI): domain Eukaryota; kingdom Metazoa; phylum Chordata; class Mammalia; order Artiodactyla; family Phocoenidae; genus Phocoena; species Phocoena sinus. Next base: position 9,370,083 of record NC_045775.1, read on the forward strand.
AAGGCCAAGGGAGGAATGATGAAACAGATCATTTTCATTTGCCTGGCATTCTCTTAGCTGTTTCCCAGGCTGACTGAGAACAGTTTGCATCCTGTCCAGGCCCCATAATTTCTGGTTGTTAAAGAAAGACATATGGGTACTGCCAAAGCATCGTGAGACCTTGACTCAGGGCAGTGTGACTTGAGGGACATGGGAAATGTGGGAGGGCCATTTACTTTGATTCTCTTCTTGTGGCCCACACTGGATGTTTCCGGTAAGAGGGCAAGAGACACTGAGCCTGCATTTGCTCTCAATGTAATGTTGGATTCGAATTATGTATAAGTACTAAATTCATTGAATAACTGTGAGGTGGCCCCTGTGTGTCAGACTCTTTGCTAGATGTTGGGAAGGTGACTTTAATGTATCATAGATTTTACCTTCAAGGAGTTCCTAATTGTAAACAGAGAGGACCATGCAGCTAAGTATTATCTTGAAGAATAAGGTGCCAGAAGAATACAGAAGAAAAGGCAATTAACTCTATTGCTTATGTTGTTTAAAAAAAGGTAACAGGGAGTAGTATGTCAAGGGAAACATCTTTTAAAATATTTTATCCAGGGCTTCCCTGGTGGCGCAGTGGTTGAGAGTCCACCTGCCGATGCAGGGGACACGGGTTCGTGCCCCGGTCCGGGAAGATCCCCCATGCCGCGGAGCGGCTGGGCCCGTGAGCCATGGCCGCTGAGCCTGCACGTCCGGAGCCTGTGCTCCGCAGCGGGAGAGGCCACAGCAGTGAGAGGCCATGTACCGCCAAAAAAAATAAAAATAAAAATAAAATAAAATAAAATATTTTATTCAGCCTTTCAGCTAATGTCTCAGTTTCTTTTGCTGTGTAACAAATAACCCTGAAGTTTGGTGATGAAAATAACAGCAGTAGTAGACTATAGAGACAGTCTTGCCTTGTACAGATGCCTTTTACCGATTTATTTAAAAGTAAAGACAGGTAACTATTATACTGACACAACTAAGATTCAAAATGATGATAGAGTACGAACTAAGGCGTAAGGGCTGTCCATCAACGAAATGTACTTGTGCTTAAAGACAATACGATTGCTGTTGTTCACTTGAATCTCTCCTGATCAGTGGGTCCACTCGGCACATAGATGGGAGTTGGAGGGAAAGTTAGGGTGTCATCCAAACAGAGAAGTGCTTACAGCAAAGATCAAGATGCTGGCCTTGGCTTCATTAGCAGAAATTAAATAGCACCTAACACATATTCAATTAAAATTCTGTAGAGGATTTTGGACGGAGAGTGGCAGGGTCCAGGATGCAGCAGACCTGACAGTGGATCGTGGAGAGTGGAACAAGGGAGTCAAACGGGCAAGAATTTCAACACTAACTGGAGACCGACCGATTAGAGTCTTGAAGTGGCAACTAGCCTTGGACAAATCACTTTGCTCATAAAATGGCTCAAAGACAAAGGGTACATGTTAAAAATTTAAAAAAAGAAAGAACAAAAGTCATAACCAGACACACCCTCATGAAATTTCAAACACCAGAATGAAGAGAAGATTCTGAAAATGTCATAGGAATAAAAATGAACAGGTATCCGATTTCTCATTGGTAATACAAGATGCTAGAACACGATGGAGTAATGTGTTCACAGTTCTGAGGGAAAATATTTTCAACAGAGAATGCCACAGTTAGCTTTGGTGGAAGCCTGTGGTTTCCTACTCGATAACCATTTTTTTCTTCCTACCTGTAGGCATGTCTGCGGTTTTGTGAAGGTATTTGTTCAGCAAAGGAGGGAGGCCCGTCCCACAGCCCTGGAGGATGAAGTATTAGTCTACATCAGTCATGGTAAAATTATTCCTCTTTGCTATTGATTATTCAAAGTGTGGGATTATAATACGATTCTAACCAGGAATTGCTTCTAAGAAAGATTGTTTACCTGATAAAAAGATAGAGCTATTCAGGAAGGTCTCTTTGCTCCAGCGGCCCATCTTCCTGCCTCAAACTCAGTTATTTGAGGATATTATGCTTGGATCTGTGTCATCCATCTTGTGACCATGAGATAATAAGCCAACAAACTACGAAAGGCCAAGTGGAATAATGGAAAGAACCTGGGTCATTGATAACATTGTTTAGTCACTGCACCAAGCCTGGTACCACCTACCTCCAGGTTTCCTGTTATTTGAGATAATTAAGGATTTTTATTGCTCAGGCTATTGTGGATATGAGTTTTCGCTTGCAGCAGAAAGCATCATAAATGATACCATGTGCCACATTATCTATTGGGCGTAAGATGTAAAGATATTTTCATTCTCAGTCTTGGAAGTAGCCAAACATTCACATCTCAACCCTTCCTTTTCAGGGATATACCTGAAGATTTATTTCAGTAAATTGAGGAAAGCAATCAGGAAAGGAGACAGAATCCACCCCAACAGAGCATAAAGGGAAGTGCCGCCGACGTGACAGCGTGCAGCCTGAAAGCAACAAACCAAACTGGAAAAAAAGAGAAAGGGTTGAAAGGACAGACCAGGGAGGGAGAGAGTGGAGGAAGTTCTCGGGGAAAAAAAAAGTGGTGGACGGACTGAGTGGATAGAAAGTATGATTGAGTTTGGGCCACTCTAGACATATAACTATATCATAAAAGGAAATAAATACAGAAAGAAAAAAAGGCAAGTAGGAATTCTGGGTATGTGCCTCTCTGGGAGGGAAGATAGGGAATAAATAAGAAAGAGCTGGTACGGATATGAAATGAACCATGCTGCTGCATGTTAATAAGTGAGGTAAATTAAGGAAAGAGAGAGCATGGAATCTTACTGAGTAGGAATAGTCCCCTTTGAGAATTCCATAAATCTTGGCATCAGAGCCACCTAGGCTTAGCTACGAACACTATTTATATAGTTTTTAAAAATAAATATAAAAGTAGAGTAATATAATTATGTAAATGTAAATAAGTAGAATTAACCTCATACAAAGAACAGAAATTTTGCTTGTGGCGGTCTGACAATATATACAAAATATTGCGATTCATTATGTAAAAGTATAGCTGTCACAAAGGAATTCATAGTGGGGTATACAACTGTATAAGGACACTAGTATCCTTAATTTACAATTTGGTAATAGCTATCAGATATTGACCAGCACTGATGGAATAAGAAAGACATGTTTAAATACGCTATTTAATGTTAAAAGTAACCAATAGAATAAAAAAGAAGAAGAATAGAATATCAAACATTTGGAGACTTAGTGAAGGAGAAGAGTAGTATAAATGAACGAAATCATTATCTTTTATACTGGAATAGCTCACACTATCCTCTTGTCCCCTATGTGTCTTTCAAATCCCACCTCAGATTGTCACCCACCCTATGAAGCATTCCCAGCCACCTGTCACCTTTGATCTCAGCCTGCAGTAGTTAATAACTTCATGTCCCTTCTATGGCATTATTTCATTCATCCATCCAACCAACAATAGTTCTTGGGGGTGTATTCTGTTACAGGCTGTGTTGTAGATGCTAAAATACAGCTGTAAAAAAAGCGAGACATATATGTGTGCTCTTCTCATGGAACTGACACTTTATAGGGAGGGACACTTTAAAGAATTAAATATTTGATTACAAAATTAAATAAAGACTTACAATTGCTATAGGGGCTATGAAAGAGGCATATAAGGAGCAGGGAGAGTATAGATGCATAGAAATGGACCGAGTTTGGGGAATCCAGGAAGGCTTTCATGAGGAGGTGATGTATAAGTTGCTTTCTGAAGGATGATGGACATTAACAAGATGGTGAGATGGAGGTATGGAGAAAAAGGCAGGGTATGAGGAGCAAGGAGCAAAGCAGGAAGGATTATGCCATGTTGAAGGAAAACTCTGTGAGGCTCCACAGTGTTGGAATATGGAAAATGAGGAAGAGGGAAACTCACGATGGTCCTGGTGGGGGAGGAAAGCAAGGACTGCATCTTATAGTACCTTGAGGCCATGTCAGAGGTTTTGGCTTTCTCATGGGAGAACGGGGAAGCCACTGAAGATTAACTTCAGTGGTGGTGGTGGTGGTGGTGGTGGGATGAACTGGGAGATTGGGATTGACATATATACACTAATATGTATAAAGCAGATAACTAATAAGAACATGCTGTATAAAAATAAATAAATAAAATATTACAGGAAATAGAAAAAAAAAAACCTTCAGTGAGATTGTTTGTGACTAGATCGGTTGTCAGCAAGTTGCAGCTTGTCGGTCAAGTTCAACCCACCACCTGCTTTTATAAACAAAGTTTTCTTAGAACACAGTCATGCTCTTTAGTTGTGTATCTATGGCTGCTTTCACACTATAATGGCAGAGTAGGGCAGATGCAATGGAGATTGTATGGGTTGCAAAGCCTAAAATACTTGCTATTTTGTCCTTTACAGAGAATGGCCACTGGAATCGATCATCTCACAAACAATGCAGAGACCTAGTCATGCTTTTATGCTAGCACTTACTGTACTCAGACGATCCGTATACTTATTTAATTTCCCCATTATTAGACTGTGAGCTCCTTTTGGAACAAGGACTACATTCAGTTCATCTTAGTTTCCCTAACTCCTAATACGTTAGTGTACAGTGAACACTTGATTGAATCAATCTTGCCCGTTTATCTCATGGAGCATCTAGTCCAGCTGCTAATTTAACTGATTTGGAAAAGAAGGTCAAGAGAGTTTGAGGGACTTTCTCCGAAACATCCAGCTTGTTCGTATCCATATTGTGTCTTAAATTCAGGTCTCTCGAGTCTCATTCCTGTCATCTTTGTTCTTACTTAATTCAACTGTCCAAATTAGTCTAAAAATAAGCAATAATTTGAATATCACTAGAACCAGAAAACTGAAGATATATATGTATATATACTTATAGAGTCATACTTTTAGAGTCGTGATGACTCATTTACGAGAAAAACGTGCCTAAGAGCTTTGTCGAAATCTGTATTACCATCGTCTATGCAGCAGACGTTTTTGCATTACCTTAGCAAGTTGGGTTCAACGAAACACCCTCGAAAGTTTTGTAGATTCTGTGAGGAGTCTTACACGGAGGTCAGAGATGCAGAAGGCTCCGTATTGCTGTTCCATATGCCTGGCTGCCCTTCCTATTTGGAGGCTGGAAATATAATTAGGAGACAAGCATCACAGATGCTGCAGTTTACAATAACCAGAAGAGACGCTGAAACGGGTAAGACATGAAAGGATAATTTTGCTTATACAAAATAGCAGATTGCAAACTAAAACCAAGAAAAACAAACAGGCAGATGGTAAGAGTGGAGAAGGCATTGGCACAGCTGTGAACAGGATTTAGACACCCAGATGCAACATAATTTGGGGGGAGGGGTGGGAGAGGAAGAGAATTTGAAAAAAAAAAATCTAGGAACAGAAAAGATACTGGAGAATAGTGAGTTCCTCGTCTCTCCACCTGTAGGTTAAGCTTCTTCACATCCACTTCCTACCCTGGCTGCTGAAAGTCATTTCCTGGGGGACGGGAGGAGAGAACGCAAGGACAGAAAATATGAATAGGCATCATTCCCAATAGAGAAGGCGGCGGTGGTAAAATCAACAGCTATGATTGCAAAGGCAGAAGAACGACATAGCCGTTACCCAGAAGAGGGTGAATAGTAGTGTTTGCTTTTATTATCAGCAGCATTATTTAGATAACAACACACGTGCATGGCTAGATAGAGTCATGGGCATGGGGAGGGGCAAGAAAGTGACATCGCACATGCGCATGGGGTTTCTACTCTACGTTAGCCGCATGTAATGGAAGCCACAACGATCTTTTTCCGTTAATCTCCCTCGACGGACAGCAGCAAAAAAAACCCCATGATGTATTGTTTTATTTATTTTTAGGGGTTAGGAAACTGAAGGTCTAAGGAGAGGAGCCAGGATTTAAACTCGGGTCTTTTTTTTTTTTTCTTTGCGGTACGCGGGCCTCTCACTGTTGCGGCCTCTCCTGTTGCGGAGCACAGGCTCCGGACGCGCAGGCTCAGCGGCCATGGCTCACGGGCCCAGCCGCTCCGCAGCATATGGGATCTTCCCGGACCGGGGCACGAACCCGTGTGCCCTGCATCAGCAGGCGGACTCTCAACCACTGCGCCACCAGGGAAGCCCCTGCACTCGGGTCTTTACGATGTCCTAGAATGACTTCTCCAACCATTCAAGTACAAACACAAGTCAAAGCCAACAGAAGAAACTCTTCTGTTATGTAAAACCAAACGTGACGCCAAAAGGGAGCAGCCATGGGTTCTTCAGCAAACGGTGACTCATAAGAGAAAGTTCCGCTGCCCGGAGGAGACACAGGGAATGAGTACTTCACTCTGCCCTGCGCATGGAGCGCTGTGTTTTTGCTTCTTTCCCATTGTGTACTCATCATTTTTCTTCTTTTACAACTGGCTGTTTATGCATTTTTTACTCCCACTCTAATGTGAGCCCCCGGAGGACAATATTGCAGAGCTGTTTCTGCCCATGGCTGGTTTTCCTCTTAGCTTCCTTGAAGTGACCTGATCAAGTAATGTGATCACATATTTTGGACAAAATAATGTGCTGCTTTTCTAAATAAGATTTCCTTGTTTACAAAATGTACCTCATAAAACCTCTTTCACAGATAATCGATACTATCATTTTTTCATTATTGATTACTTTATTCCCTCCCCAAAGCTCCTGAAACAACACAGCGCTGGGCTCCTTGAACGGGGATGTGACTGCTTCTTGGTGGCAATGGGACCTCTCAGCCTGTTGCTACAGGAAATAAGGCAGAGTTCCCATATCTTGGAGGATATAATTCTTCGTGGGAAGAGAAAAATCGTCGCTCTGTATTTCACCTCCTGGGCTGTTCCACCAGCTATTTTGGGGAAGGGGAAAGCCAGTCTCACAACACTTTCCCCAGAGAAAAGATGCCAATGTCAATGTCAGCCATTAGGAAACGTCATTAAAGCAGATGAGAAACGGGCTGTGGACATTTTTATGAGCCCAGAATACTCTGCTTGGAGATTTTATGGAGACCACAGGAAGCCAGAGAGACAATGACATTCTTACCCTTTTTTAGAGTCTGGTGAGGAGTAATTTTTTTGTACTCAACAGAGTATGTTTTTTGAAAGGGAAAGTTACTGCTGGGGGCTACGTCCAAGTAAGCCTTATTCAGAGAATTTGCTGATCTATTGGAGATAGAATGCTCCAGGCCAAGTAGCTGTGGGCTCAATGCCCAAATCCTTCCAGAATAGCAAAGAAGATTCTTCTTTTTGATTCCAGGATACTCTGGAAACTAGTCTTTAGAGAATGCTGTTCTGCTGAAATCTCTATGGTTGTAACAGCACGTCTGTAATTTCTATATCTTTGTTTTCCTCTTTTTTTCACACGACAAAATGCAGAAAAATTCAGAAAGGCTGAGAAACTTGCATAGACATACGAATGGTAAAAGCAGAATTAGACTCTGCATTCTCTTCTTAACCAGGTTGCCTCTACCCAGGCCCAGAGATGCAGATTTAAGGCAAGGACAGGAAAAAGGCTGCACAAATAAAATTGTCCCCAAATGAGGTCTCGTGAATCTTTATTTAGGTCTACCAGCTCAGCAGAAATATTTTCCTCTGTACATCAGGAGTTGTGTTTTTAAGGCACTGATTCACACAGTGGAATAGGAGGGAGGTGTGCAAATTCTTGGCAGTTTGCTTTCTGCCTTCACAGTATTGCAGTTGTGTCTTTTCCCTGGAGTCCTAGAAGAGGGAAGGGGCAGACAATCCAGAATATTCCTGAAATGCAGAGCTTTCCTATTTATAGTGACATCTTGTGGTCATCTCGTGTTACTGCAGCCTGCATTGCCTCATGAGCCAAACATTCAATTTTAAACATTTTACTCTTATACACATTAATTGAACCAGAAGGTTCTAAGCCTCTGGTAGGTGCCAGGCATTGTGCTAGGCACTTGAGAATATTAGGACATCCTTACAGAAGAACCGTGGGAAAGACCAAAAAGAAGCTATTATAGCGGCTCACTGCTGATAAATGTAAGAGCTATAACTCAGTGAGTGCTTGCTACGCCGTGTACCAGGTACTCGGTAATAACTGTACAATCTGCTCTGCATCTATTATTCCGCTGTATTTTCACAATGACCGTATCTGGTGACTATTATTCACATTTCAGATTTGAGGAAATTAAAGCTATGGGAGCTCAGCTCACTGCTCTGAGGTGACCTAGATGGGGGTGGAGTGGTGGAAGGGGGGGAGGGAGGTCCCAGAGGGAGGGGGTATATGTACACATAGAGCTGATTCACTTCATTGTACAGCAGAAACTAACACGACATTATAAAGTAATTTTACTCCAATAAAAAAATAGAAAAAAGAAAAGGTTATTTAAATCATCCAAGTTTAAAAAAGCTCGTAAGTGGTAAAGTTAGCTTTTGGAAACTGACTGTTCATATCTCCAAGTCAGAACTACACTGTTCTGTGTCCAAATAGCAGGTAATGATTAATTCCAATGATGAGGTGACATTTGACAAGGACTTAGAGAATGACCACACTTCTTCCATGAACCCATGAAAATAATGGGTTATCAAACCTTCCAGATGTCTAGTGGTTAAGTTCTATTCCACGTAGTTGAATTCTCCAACCGAAACAAAGCAAAACAAAACACACCACCATTAACATAATCGTGCATATACTTCAGCTGGGTTTCTTTTGCCAACTCACAAATATGTGTATATATAAACATAAAAGGGAATCTTAGTGTAAGTCCTGTATTGTAACCTGCTTATTTTATCTAATTTAGTAAAATTTTATTGCTACCTACCAAATTATCACAAATTTAGTGCCTTAACCATTTATCTCATTGTTTTACAAGTCAGAAGTCCAGGAAGGCTTGATGGGTTCCCTGTGTAGGGTCTCACGGGGCCAAAGTCAAGGTATCTGTGGGGCTGGGCTCCGGGCTGGGCTCGGGGCTAGAGTCTCTGCGGGAGAATCTGCTTCCAAGCTCATTCAGGTTGTTGGCGGAACTCAGTTCTTTGCCGTTGTAGGACCGAGAGCCCCTTTTTCTTGCTGGATGCTGGCCAGAGACCACTCTCCGTACCTAGAGGCTGCTCGGGTCCTCGGTAGTGGCCCCTCCGTCTCAGCAATGGACAGTCTAGCCCACAGCCAATCCCTCTCAGCTCCCTGACTTCCTCTTCTGCAACTTTCTGGAGAAATCCCTCCGTTGTAAAGGGCCCTTGTCATTAAGTTAGGCCCACCTGGCTGATCTTCCTTATGCTAAGTTCAACTGATTAGTAACCTTAGTTCCACTGCAAAATCCCTCTTGCTGTATAATGTAACATACCATGGGAAAGCCACCAGGGACAAAAGTCATGGGTCATCTTAGAACCCTGCCCAGTGCATTTAGCTATCATGCCTTCTACATATATTTATTGTGGGTCTACTATGTGCTAGATTTTAGGCTCTAGAACTAGGACAGTGAACCAAACAGAGACCCCGCATTCATGCAGCTGACATATTAGTGTTCTGGGAAGAGAAATAATTTACATTTCCTGAAATACCCTTGAGCTTTTTCATTATTTATGGCCACATTATCCCACTGTATTGTATAAATGTAGCATAAATTAAATAAAGAATTCCAATTATTGAAAACTTTGGCTCCTTTTCTACTTTTGAATTTATGTACAACACTACAGTAGACATTCTTTTATCAGATAGGTGCCTGGAGATGAAATGTGTGAGTCAAAGTGTATGATTTTGATACATGGTATCTAATTGCTCCCTAGAAAGTCTGTACCAATCAACATTCCTGCCAACACTGCAAATCTTTCTTGTGAGATTGAACATTATAGATAGATGATAGATAGATAGATGGATAGATAGAGAATATTTACAACTCTTTTATGTTTTTCCTGTTCACATTCTTTGCCAATTTTTTCTAGGTTTCTTTTCCTTTTTATATCATTTTATTAGTTCTTTAAATATTAGAGGTTAACTCTGCTGTCATATACACTGCAAATGTTATCCCAGATCATTGCCTTTTAATTTTATTTATGACATCTTTTGATAGACAGAAGGGATTTTTTTAATCCAACTTATTCATGTTTCTCTTTATGGTTGTGCTTTTTCGGTAAAACCTTTTTCACCCCCTTATGTAAGTAGGCACATATATTTTCTCTTGAGTTTATTATTACAAAAATATTTACCTTGGCCCTAAATTAGGGATTTTACATTATTTTTCAAAAGTGTAACCAGTTGCTCTGCCATTATTTAGTGAGTAAACCAAACATTTCAACATGTCCAAATGTTTCCAAATACTTTGTTCTCTTCTGGACTTTCTATAGAGTTTCACTGCTCTGTCTCTCCTGAGTGACCCCCATGCTATCTCGTTGGAGCTTTATCATGTTTCAATGTCTCATAAGCCAAGTCCTTTATCATTACTCTTATTAGAAATAGAAAAAGGTCTGGCCAGTCTCACAGTTTATCCTTTCAGATGTGCCATAAGTACAATTTTTAATTCAAATTCAGACTCTTAGTGTTCAATATGAACATGAGAACCACATGGAAAGGTAGTATCAGCTTTAGAATGACAAAGAATTAACTTCATATAGCCCTGTGTTTGCTCCCAGCCCACATACAGGCCCCAGTTCAAGACTCCCTCAGAGTATCTGTTGAAAGCTCACTCTCTCTCTCTCTCTCTCTCTCTCTCTCTCTCTCTCGCTCTCTGTGTGTGTGTGTGTGTGTGTGTGTGTGTGTGTGTCTTTTGCTTCCTAATCTACCACCTCCCATCAGTTACTTATGCGAGCCGATTTCACTTAGCATTTTTTAAATATGTCAGTTGTCTTCCAGGGTCTTCCTGGCTTGGTCCTGATTGCCAGTATTTTGACCAATCAGCTGAGTGGCCTCCTAACCATCTCTGCTGTCTCCAGGCCTGTCCAGTGCATTCTCTAGAGGGACCACCATGATGACTGTCTCAAAGGCTCACTTGATCATGTCCCTTCCACGCATAAGACTTTCAACCGCCCCTCATCACCTGTGATACAAAGTACAAGGTCCTGAGTCTAGAGTTCACATTTTGGTCCTTATCGCTCTTTCCAACTTCATGTCCCTTAAGGACACTGTCTTCCAAAGTCTTCCTCACTTTCTTGTTTTAATTGAAGTACAGTTGATTTACAATATTGCATTTCAGGTATTCGGCAAAGTGATTCAGATGTGTGTGTGTATATATATATATATATATATATATATGTATATGTACATGTATATATTCTTTTTCGATGCAGCCTCCTGACGTGCCCTTCCGCATCACTCCAGCTTCCCCTGCTAATGAGCTAACACCTGCCTGTCCTTTAAGACTGATCTCTGATGACTTCACCTTCTTCCAGAAGTGTTCTGTGACATTCCCCAGTTCCTCTTCCCCCATATTCCACTGAAGATTCTGCCCCCGCCCCCCTGTTCCCAAACACGTGGAGAGCAGGTAAATGATTTTCATATTCTCATATTTTTATCATCACCTCACCATAGAATATTATTTTCTGTTTAGGTCCTTGTTTTTGAAAAATATAAATTACATGAAGGCTCAGTCAACATCTTACTGATGTATGAGTTTACAGACTAATTATGGAAAAACCCAATAAATACATGTGTGTAAATGTATATTCCCTAATCGCTATTTAAGTTTCTATAACACTCCTGCCAACTTTCATCACCTTTGTCCACTCCTTCCTTCAGTATCACCTCTTCTAATTTCATGCCCTCCGTTTTGATCATGGCCCCTAAAAGCAATCTGAACTCTGCTTTAAAGGATAGAATAATTCTTTGGGGAAATTTTGTCTTGCAAGTTAAGCACAGATAGCATGAATTTTGTAAAATCTTTCCCTCCTATTGCTAATTTTGGAGTCTCAAAACTAAAAGGAGCAGGACATTTCTTTCTTCCAGGCTAAAGAGTATCTTTATTACCAAGTTCACATGTGCTAATACTTCCTGGAGCTCAGTGACTGCAGTTCCTGGGAGACAAGAAGCTGCTTTCATCGAAAATGCTCTGCTTGGCTCTGCAGACCTCTCTGAAATTAACTTCACGTGTTATCCAGGCCACCCTAGGTTGCTATGGAAACCAACATGTCAGATCAGCAAAAAATAAGATAAAGATTTCGAAGAAGTCACTGATGCTGCAACCTCCTTTTCAGCATCTCTCACTCTCTCTTTGTGCAGGCATGTGTGTGTGTGTGTGTGTGTGTGTGTGTGTGTCTGTGTGTGTGTGCGCCTGAATGAGAGCTTGGTGTCAAAAACCATATTGTCCTTTTCCACTGAGTGTACAGGCAGAGTTGGGACTCCCCAGCTGATTTTAACTACTGGGGGGGACTTCGTCTGTTAGGCACCCCAGCCTGGGGACCACAAACAGAGCATTACCTTTCTTATTACCCTCTAAATAGACTTCAGAGAAGAAATAGTTATGTAAGGAGAAATAATTCACCACCAGTCCTGAGGACTAAGCCGCATTCCACAGACAGGAAAATAAAAAACTGTGGTCAGTGTTTTGCTAACGTCTCTGCTGTTAATACAGGGCCCCAGTCCAGAGCCAGCGAAAACATGTCATTCAGACCTTGGAGGAGGCTCTTGTAAAAGTCCCTGTTTCTCCTTCTTCGGGAAACCCACCCAGGCAGCACAGTGGGAAACCTTTTCAACGATAGAAATTCCAGCTGGATGCTGCAGTTGCTTTGGGCTCTAGTTCGGAATGAGGTAGACTAAGGAGAAAAGCCCAGTTGCTGGCTTACACTCACTCAGGCTTTCATTCACTAGGATGGTGAGACAGACGGAGCTCTGGGTTCTTGAATGTTCTCAGCTGCTTTATATACACACTGGGGTTGGAGAGCAATGCGGCAGCTTCTGGTTACTCAGATATTTAGGGCGGTGGGTTGATGTGGGTGAAGTCTGGAATTCAAACCCCTTAGGGAGGAAATAAATTGTTCTGAGCATTGATTGCTGGCCAGGTACTGTCTCAAAGTGTTTCAAACATATTATACGAAAATTCATTCAGTTCTCACACCAAGCCTGCATGCTGCATGTTATCCAGGTTTTACAGATACAGAAACTGAGAAGCAAAGAGGTTAGGTAAAATGCCCAAGATCACATAGCTAGTAAGAGACCAGTATAAGATTTGATCTCAAGCTTTCAGGGCATCTCAAACTCTGTTTTTCTTTCCTCTCCCCGTTATAACACATTAACTGTTACAGGGGCACAAAAGATTATAAAAGTGCCCTGTAGTTGTACATTGCTATTCTTGCCTAGCCACTACCTTATGAATACAAATGATTTCAGAGAGCACTGTCAGAGAAAGCACTCATAACTCCATGAAAACCAGTCTTTCCCATTGGGAAACTGATCACCCAATTTAGGATGGGTCAGGAAAAGAAAAGGAACTTAATTTCCTTCTTCCCTCTCTCCCTTCGTTCCACTCCTCAATAATTCAGCAAGTGATGTTTGAACATTTATTCTGTTTTAGCCTCTGTACCAGGCATAGGGCTAGAGAGATGCATTTATTACACTGAATTCCAGTCCTTCTGGGATTGGAAGGCACTTCCAGGACAGGTGGTGGCTTCAAAGCCTTCCGGAACATAAACAGCTTTAGTGGATGGATTTAGTGGATGGATTTCCACTACTGGCCTTAGTGGATGGATTTCCCTTCCTTTCTTGGGAGCTTACCTTTGCATGTAAAGGAGTATTCACATTTTCTTTTAGACTCATCTTTCTAGATACATCGCGGCAGAAAGATGTCAAACACTTATCTTTTATTTCACAAATATTTGCTGAGGTTCTCGCCTTATAGCAGACACCCCTCATGGAACTCACAGGGAGCAGAGATCTCTGCCCTTGTGAAGCATCTCATACTGTCCAATGTTCTAATCAGGGCAATAACTACTATCATTATTCTGTACTGGGAATCTTTCTAAACATTGCTTGTATATTAACGTGAGTATTTCTGTAGTGACCTAGTGATCATGATATTATTATCATTATCACCTTACAGATTAGGGAACAGAGGCCCTGGAAGTTAAGTGCATACTAATTGATGTAAATGAAGGAATGCATGCATAAATGAATAAAGTAGAAAATCAGGAGATTCCCATTCAAGTCCCTTTGAAATGGAAACCAACACAACATGCCTCCACTAAAAGCCCCTGGCTTGTAATTCTAGCAGAGTCCCTATGGTGTGCTTCATCTAAGACGGGTCACTTACACCCGTCTCCTTCTGTGAAGATCTTTTTGTGGATGTAACTCTATCCTGAAGGTTCTCTTTCAGGAACAATGCTGCGGAGAGGCTGCGTTCGGACGAATTCAGGCTCGGGGTAAACCCGTGAGCGATGCCTCATACTCAAAACTTCCAAAACGCAAGACCAGTGAAGGATTTCTCAGATGTAAAAACACTCGTGTTGTGGCTCAATGATATGTGAAATTATAAAATATTCATTAAACATTTCCTCCCAGTGACTGGAAATTCTAAGCCATTTCTCTGTCTTTGCCCCTTTAATTAGGATTTCCCGTTGCTGACGTAAACAAATCTTCATGGCTAGCAAACACAATTCCTTTCACGGTGGATTCGCTAAATGCATAATATGTATGTTTGCGTATCTGTTACTAGAAAGAGCAGTGTGCTGAACGTTGGGTTCAAGCACTTGTTGCTGTTCCTTTTCCCCCAAATCCTTTACTCAAGGGTATCCTTACCATTGATGGCATGCTCAGAACAAAAGGAAAGTGACACTAACGTAATGCATGGTGGTGATATGGGGATTTTATTTTTCATCGCTTCATACCATTATCTTTGTCGTGGTCATGCAGGCCAGACATTTCTATAAAGTCCTACCGTAGTCCAGTTGGATTTGGTAGTAAGGGGATTTTTCTAGAGGGATTACTCACTGCAAAAAAAAAAAAAAAAAAAAAAAAAAAGCAACAAAAATTGCAAAACTGGTACTACATCATCAATTTGTCCTTTTTTTATTTTTCCACTGGTTGCCTATAAATCTCTAATGAAAAGCCGAAGTAGTAAATTCAGATAGAAAGTAGAAATCCAGTATGTTGTCTGAAATCAGGAAATAGGTTTTATAACT
This sequence comes from Phocoena sinus, assembly GCF_008692025.1. Taxonomy (NCBI): domain Eukaryota; kingdom Metazoa; phylum Chordata; class Mammalia; order Artiodactyla; family Phocoenidae; genus Phocoena; species Phocoena sinus. The sequence goes on from NC_045775.1 coordinate 9,385,147, forward strand.
AAGTAGAAAATAAGTACAAAGTCTGAGATTATGATCTCACATATTTACTGGTACTGTAGAACTACTTTTCCACTTATAAGTGGGTGGATGGATAGAGATGCAAAATTTGTAAAAAAGTTTCTAAGGTACGTAGCTGCAGAAACAATCTTCAGAACTACTGGTAGCCTGTTCTCTATAAGAGCCTCTCCCATCTCTATGGGTACTCTACTTTGGGACTCACTTTGGCTGCCTGTTGAAGGCAGAATCCTCCATCTCCAAAGCAGGGCTTCTATCATTGGCGACATCTACAGGGATTTGCCATCCTCTCCTTTCCTCCCTGAGTGACTCAGAAAGTAAGCTGGGGCCATGTGAGGCACTTGTAATATAGTCATTTCTTCAATAGCCTGAAACTTATACCTATGTAATTACTTACAAATATCCCCTCAAGACCAGAGAAACTGGTTTCTTATGCGTCTTGGAGGAAGCCTTCTAAGAGTCCTGCATCACAAAAGCTTTCCTCGTGCCTCTGAACTTGAACTTGTACTTTAGACACTAAAGTTCACGAGGGTAGGGTCCACTCCTTTCTTTTTTAACTATTGTTTTCTCAGAATCTAATACAAGTTCACATTGTAACTGCTGAAAAATCACCTGTTGAGTAAAGGAGTCTGATGCCCACTGCCTGCATCACAAGTTTGGCGGGTGGTCTTACTTGTATCATCTGGTACAACCTCAGTGGGTAATGAGTGACTTCTGGAGCTAACCAAGCCAGGCTTAGGCAGTGTAGGGGAGGCTGCTTACATAGACATTCTCTACAATCACCAGAATTTTAAATGTAACGGTCAAGAAGGGCCAACTCAAATAAAAGTCTACCAAATTTGAAACAAACTTTGAGGACTTCTTTAATTCTGATCTTTGCAAAGCACAGACTTATATAAAGGTACTTTATGAACTGGAATACATAAAATTTTCTACATATTTTACTCAAGTGTAATTATATGTAATAAGTAAGCATCTGATACAATAAATTCTACTACTAACTTTTCATTTAGCCCAGGGGTTCTCAACAGAGTGTGATTTTGTCCCTTGAGGGACATTTCTAGAGACAATTTTGGTTGTTCCTGGAGGGAAGGGGAAGTACTTCTGGCATCTAATAGGTGGAGGCCAGGGATGTTGCTTAACTTCCTGCTGTGCTTAGGAGAGTCTCTACAACAAAGAATTATCCAGTCTAAATTGCCTAAGCTGATGAGATCGGGAAACCCTGACCAAACCGGGCTGTTTGGCCCATTTGACCAAATGCTTCTCTTCCTCGAAGTCCAAATATTCTCTTTCAGTGTTTTTGACTTGTTCCTTTAGTCTCCCAACTTTTTCTGGTCCCCCTCTACATTCACTGCCTCTGTGCCTGTGGGTAAGTGCATATGTCATTGTTGGCTTTGGTCTTATTCCTCAGAGCCAGGCAAACACACCCATTATTGTGACACAGTCATCTTTGACAGTCACACTAAACGTTTTCCTTTCCTCCCATCTGCATTTATCCCAATTTTATTTGCTTTCAACAAACTGACCTTTGTCTGTTTTTCATTATTTTGGCCCTAAGTTCACTCTTTGGACTTGACATTGCTGTTTGGTTTCCTTAGCGGTAGCTTTTTGAGACTTGGTAGTAGATAGCTAGAAAATCCAGCCCCCTCTTTGAGAGAATTCATTCCCCAAACTCTAGTCTCTCACCCACAATAACTCATGTGGCCAATTATTAGCCTAAACTCATCCGCATCCCCAATAAGAAGTGGGTTCACACACTTACTGATGATGGCAGAGGAGTCTCGATTTCCACATACCAGAAGCACATAGATATATGTGTTCATTGGGATTTGGAGGAAGCATAGCCTTGCGATCTTAAGGGTAACTACATACTTGGTGAGTCATTATTGGACAGGAATAGATATTAGTTAAGAGCAAGTGAACTATTCAGACTTATTTACCTCTTGTCTGATACATTCCACAGTGTCTTATAGGAATCATAGGTTTATGATTTAACTTTAGGAACATTAAACTAAAGGACTAAATGTGTAGAATGAATTAAACCCTGTTTTAATAACTGACCTTTCCATGCCTACTACTGTGACACCTGGCAGCCTTCAAAGTACTGGGGCGAGCAGGAAGTTTCACACCAAATCTCCTGGACTTACTTGCCTTCTCACCACAAGTAATTTAGCAAACTTATCTATTAGTTTATTAATTGATAGTTAAAAATTCTAGGACATAAGGTGGGTGACACAGACTACAATGACCTGTATACATATTTTAATGGTCATGGCTTATGCAATCGCTTAAAGTTAAATTTAAGTATTATATTTGCATTGTGTAATACTAGGTATATTTGCTTCTTCCAATGTGCCGTTCTAAATGCCAGATGCAACATATTTGCTTTTTAACTTTTCATTACAACTATAACATACAGTAAAGTTCACAAAACTTAGTGCATTTTTACTTTATTTTATTGCTTTTTTTTTTTTTTTTTTTTTTTTTTTGCTTAAAGCAAACACCTCCATGTAACCAACCATCACTCACAAAATACAAAACCTTATATAGAATCCAAAATTCTCCCTCTTGCTGCCTTCCAGGTATTACCACACTCTAAAAGGAAACTATTCTTTTTGTTTTGTTTTGTTTTTCTTGCGGTACGCGGGCCTCTCACTATTGTGGCCTCTCCCGTTGCGGAGCGCAGGCTCAGCGGCCATGGCTCACGGGCCCAGCCGCTCCGCGGCATGTGGGATCCTCCCGGACCGGGTCACGAACCCGTGTCCCCTGCATCAGCAGGCGGACTCTCAACCACTGTGCCACCAGGGAAGCCCCATGAAGCCATTCTTTTAACCTTTATCACCACAGAATATTTTTGTCTGCCCTTAAACTTGTAAATGGAAACAAATAGTATTTTTCACTCAATATATTGTCTATAAGAGCAGTTTTTGTTATTGTATAATAAAAGTTCATTGTTTTTCATATACATATTTTTTCTTCTTGCTTTATTGAGCTATCATCTTCAGTGGGGTTTTTGATAAGAACATTTTCTGTCCCATTTTTAGCAATATTTTCATTAGATATAGAGACATAAAATAGAGAACATACCTACAAAGCCATAAAGCTGTAAAGAGGCATGACAAAATCAAAATTCTACTTAAAATAACTTTTAGTGATAACCATTTGGTAGACTCACAACTCTAGATGCATAAATTACAAATCTACAGAACAGTGATAGAAATCTAAAACCTAGCTAATGGAAGAAAATTACATTTTCATTACATTAATATATCAAAACGGTATATCAATATGACAAATACATCAATGGAATATTTGCTTTGGTTATATTTCTGAGACGTATTTAATGACATGGAAATGTAGAATACAAAACTGAATACATATGTGAGTGTATCCTATACTATATGATACCAGTTTATTAATTTTATAAGCAAATCATTTGTAAAGATATAAAACAGAAAGATAAATTTAACCACAGTTACTTTTAGATTGTGAGTTGCTTACGGGTGGTTATAATTTGTAATTTTACACTTCTTGTATTTTCTAAATGTTACCGTTAGTTTTAATAGTGTGGAGTTAATACTTTTTTCTTTGGGGAAGGTGGCCTGTCATGTCATCCGCAGATATTGCTAATTTGCATCCTGTTCTAGTAGATCTGTTTGTTTGATGTTTCAGGTCTTACTGTGCTGGCTAGAAATGGAGCAGCCATCTAAATCTATTTCCTGATTTAAATTAAAATGCCTGCAGTGACTCACTATTAAGTATGGAGTTCCGTATCGGTTTAAGATATGTATTCCACAAAATGTTAATTTGAGTTTCTGATGTCATTTTTGCTACTTTCTGTTTGAAATAAAGATTGTAATTTGGTATTGCATTTCAGTCAGATCCTATGAAATATTAAAAATTAGTTTTGGCTTTTGTGAACAATATAGGCATAACAGGGACTTCCCTGGTGGCGCAGTGGTTAAGAATCTGCCTGCCAATGCAGAGGACACGGGTTCGAGCCCTGATCCAGGAAGATCCCACATGCCATGGAGCAACTAAGCCTGTGCGCCACAACTACTGAGCCCACGTGCCACAATTACTGAAGCCCACGCGCCTAGAGCCCGTGCTCTGCAACAGGAGAAGTCACTGCAATGAGAAGCCCGGGCACCGCAACGAAGAGTAGCCCCTGCTCGCCGCAACTAGAGAAAGCCTGCACAGCAACGAAGACCCAACACAGCCAAAAGTAAAATAAATTAATTAAAAATTATATAGGGATAAAACAAAATGCTCTTACAAGATAAAAAATATAGAAGAAACTAGAAAAACTAGGACTCATAAACTCATCAGAGATACCCAATATTAAAACTTTTCCCCTTAAGTTCAATCACTATGAATGTGTGTGTGTATAGTTTTACAAACGAATATTTCACTAAACATTTGTAAATAACTTTTTATGTTAATGAGTATTCATCTATATTGGTTTTTCATGGCTATGTCCTCATACAGTTGTACCATGAAAATTAGCAAATTTCATGAAGCAGAATAATAAGATTTCATGATTCTAGGTAGAGGATGAGAAGGGTGAAATCCCACTCCCCTTGTAGTACGTGGGTATGATTTTTACAGCCATTGTCCAGTTAAGCAAGTTCCAGAAGGACAGTGCAAGGTATGAGGGGGCACTTTGACTCTGTTTCCTTCCTGACATTCTCTCTTTGACCTTTGGTCCCTAGTTCAGGCACCTGCAATCTTGGTATTTTAGATCTGAGGCCCACAGGTTGTGTGTGTGTGTGTGTGTGTGGATGTACATTCTTCTGGGGAGTTTTCATGACTTACAAGTTTTCAAAGGAACCTGCCAAT